>NC_054084.1:34249060-34351398 GCF_017562075.2 Anopheles merus | reverse complement strand
GCGCTGCAGCTGGATGTGCCGATACAGGACGAAATCTCGAGCTGGTCGCGATCGCGCGACGCTCGCAGCATAAAGAATCTGGTCGAGTGGTAACTACGGGGTGCAGCTAGACCCGAACGTCGATCTGACCGAGGCGGAACACTTTGCGCTGTACCCGGTCAATCGCACCGAACGCGGCACTGAGCGAGTTTGACGAAACGTCCTGCCTACTACGCGCCGGTTGAGCCGAATCCAACTCGCCAGCAGATCTCCCAACAGTATCCACTGAACCAGCAGCAGCAGCAGCAGCAGCAGCAGTTCCAGCAGAGCCAACTCACGCGGATGGTCACCGATAGCGATGTTTGAGAGGAGCTGAAACCATTTGTATTTTGATCCCCTTTTAGGGCCAGAGCTACTCCAGAGCAATGCTTTCTATGCATATCATAGAAGCAATTGAAACGCATAACCCTGTCCAGGACACAATGATACTAATGTAACGTTTTTTTTTCTTTTTTCTTTTTTTTGCATATTATTTTGCGGTTTTCGCGGTCCTCCCCATACCACACGCGTGCGCACGCAAACACACGCACACACCAACTGCTTGTTTCCCAAAATCAAAACGCAAAATCTGAACCAAAACAGTCGATCTCCGAAGAAAGCGGCAGAAGCTGGCGGGTTCGTCGAATGTGTTTTTGCCGGTAGTAACGGCCCCATTGCCGGGCCCATCGCCCCCGAGCAGTCTGGGCATGCCGGGCAATATACCGAACCTGTCGCAGCTGGACGCAACCGGCGGACAGAGTGCGTCGACGAGCGGTTTACCCCGTAAGTTACACCAACATCTTTCGAAGCTTTGTGGGGTATTTTTGTACTGGTTCTGGACACACCATTTCCCCATTACCCGCACAAACACAAATATTACATATTTTCCTTCCGTTGCGTTAGTCCTCTTTCTTGGTGGAGGGTCCGTTGTCTACTTCGTCCATTCAAACTGCACAATCACTAAGCTCCATAAGCCCATCCTCACTGTATAGTTGATCTCTTTCGACTTGGTTTACCATTGGGTTTACTCATTCTCATACTGTAGTTATCGTCACTTCGTCCTGCACCAGTCTTCGTGTTTTTGTGATATTTCTGTGTCCAATTTGATGTCCGCTGTCCCTTTTCCCTCTTCCCTTTGCGTATCTTCATGTCTGGAGATGCTTCCGTCCACAATTCATCATTTTGTAGAATCAAAACACTAAAAACACAACTGTTGTTTGGCATTTTTGGGAGCAAAACATAAAGGGTTAGCATCCATTTTATTGGCTTGTCTTGGGCTGGTGGAAAGGTTGTATGTCGTATTCGAATTGGGCTGACTGTGGTTCCTAATTGTTGTTTTGCTCCTTTGGGCTCATTGGAAGTTGTCGTCGCCGGTGATGGTAGAAAATTGGAATTGATCGTACCTAAACAAATAACAAGTAACAAAAAACCAAAAAATAAAATACGTTAAAAGGGTTAACTAACGAGTGAAATGACACACACACACAAAAAACAGTAAATCCGTTACAGCATAAACTCGTAACAATTTGAACGAAGCAACATTGCCATCTATTTGTGAAATTTGTTAGCAGCACGTGCGAGAACGCGCATGTGCGACCCGGTGCGTAGGACAGTTTTGAAAATAACGAACCTTTATATTGTTGCCGACATTGTCCAGGGGAGGGTTCGGGGCATCTAAGGTGTTCAGATGTTGAATTTTTGTATTGGAATTTAAAAAAAAGGGACTCGTGTCAGCTTTTTTGACAACCAGATGAAGAGGAGCTTGCTCGGTCAGATGTTTGTTGGAGAGCTTTGGAGAGCGTAGTGGAACGAAATACCTTTTTTTACAATGTTGTACTTAGCAGGGGGGGGCGAGAGCTCCTAACACGAGCCTTCCCTATTTTACTATAATTATAGTGAATTTTAATCGGATGTCATTTAAAAGCGTTTACATGTACTTTTTTGTCCAAAAAAACATGCCAGGTAGTAGGTAGGAGCTGGTAGTACTAGTACTTTGCAAATTGGTTTTGAGTTGTTTTCTGTTTTTTTTTTCTGTTTGTTTTTTATTGTTGGTCATCTCGAATGAATTTGGTAAACTATATACTTAAATATATAGAATAAATCTATTTAAAATTGGTGACTTAAAGAACTGTAAAACGGAGCAACTATTGGGCATATTGGTCTTGCTGAAAAAGAGAATTGGGTGCAGTGTTCTACAATCTCTATATAAAAACGTCTTTGTAATAATAACTTTAAAAAAGAAACTCAAAACAAGTAAACTCAAGTCTTGCAGCAAGCGAAATATCGAAACCAAATACAATAATACAAACAAACAAAAACTCCCCTATACCACTATACTAGCAATTAGGTAACAATGTGAGCTCAATGTTGACTCCGTAAATTTGTCGCAGAGCGACTTGAGTTAGTTTTTACTAGTTTAATACTTACCGAAGATGAAAAATGTGAATCTTTATAAAAGATGTAACAAATAAAAAGCCGTGGTGTGGAACAAGTGGAAAATGAGTTGGAAGGCGTTGAATTTGTTAATCGTTACAGGGAGTGTTTGTAGGTAAATCGGTAAATTACAGGCTAGAAGTTACGTTTCGCGTCATCTTTAGTACAAGCGTAAGAGTAAGTGTGCGTGTGCGTAGGTACGATTTAAGCGTTAATAGTGTTCACATCAGCTAACTGATTTAGAATAGCGTGTTTATGTACGTGTGTTTGTTTGAGTGGCTTTGACAGTTTTGTTTCGGGCTTGTTTTTACTTCATCTGTTATCTTCTCTAACAATTTCTAGTCAATCTTTCTTGCATGGGTTTATGTAGTTTTGTCATTTTTTTATTGTTTTGCATGCTTTTCTGTGGTGTAACTCTTAGTTAGTTGAGTATGTCAATTTAAATTGGCCCGTAATTCTTTACATGTTTTCTAATTTTCCAGGAGGTATTTATACCTACCACAATGCAAGCGCGTTCCAACAGATGCCAAAAGAGGAAATCAAAAATGAACCTGGAGGTAAGCAACAACTTCAATTTATCTGTTTTACCTGTTCTAATTCACTCATTCCCTTCCCCGTTTCTTTCACAGACTCTCCGAGCCACAATCCCTCCAACCAGTACCAGCTGCAACCGATGCAGCCCATGTTTACCGCCCAGAGCACCTCCCCCGGCCCAGACCGTTCCCGGCTACACTCACGCCCTCCCCGGGCATCGGTGGTCCCATCTCGCCGCTTGACCCTGGCAATGTAACGCCAACCCCACCGGCCTACACCACACTCGGTGGTACCGGCGGTACGATGGGCAATCTGTTCGGCCAGTTCGGGACCGGGTTCTCTAACGCCGCCACCCAGCCCAATGCAAGCGTGCCAATGTTTGAAACCAACCTGCCCGGTCCGTCGAACGGTTGGGTCCAGCCCGTACCATCACACACCCAGAACGGCCCTAGTCAGCCGCAGCCGCAGCAACAGAACCCGTTCAACTTGATCAACTTTGGCACGCTCCCACTCGCAACTGGCGATCCACTAATGGCGATGAGCACGGCAAACACGAACAACCAGTCGAACGTGGGCCCTCCCTCGCTGGGGTCCGACTTTTACATGAACCTCGATCTGGCCAACCTCGATCCGGTGTTCAACTCGTCCGAGTTGCGCTCCGTACTGGGGACACTTTCCACGACCGACCTAAACCGACTGGAGCAGACGGCGAACATGCAGACGTCCGGTGGGAATTACCAACAACATTCGGCCTCGAACCAGCAGCAAGCACTGAAGGCTCTCTTAGCGACACAGCAGTTACAGCAGCAACAGCAGCAGCAGCAGCAGCAGCAACAACAGCAAGGACAAACCGGTCAAGCCGACCGGATCGACAACGACGAGGACCTGACCGATAGCTTTACGAAACTCAGCACAAACGATTTAAACTAGCTTCAAAGACGGTGATCGGTGACGGTGGTGACAAGCCAATAGTCAATAGACACAACGGAAAACACACATACTCACACGATCATAAGATTGCACCCAGCACCACTGTCACCATTTTCCCGTAACGTTAGCCCGTAAGCATCCATTCCAACCCCCCTCCAATGCGCTGTGTTTTGACGACATGTTGTCTTAGTTGAGTTGTTAAGTTTTGCTCTGTAACACTTTTTTTTTGTTTACCAACAGACCATTGGCAAGTAAAACCAAGATTCGAGATTTTTGTTTTACCTAACCGAGCTATTATATTTACGCGATCGTTTATTTGGGTGCGGCTTTGCGTGCATAATGTGTGTTTGGAGTTGGATGTTGTTTCTGTCTCCGGGGTGGTTCGATTGACGAGTGATGGTTTGATTTCTTTCTTAGCACATACACACAAAACAGCGTAGAAAAAGCGAAGAACAGTGTGGGTTTGCACAACAAACATCCGAATTGGTGTTGTGTGGAGAGGGGATAAGCTCTGTTTGTGGGGTGGGGGGGGGAGAGTTCTCAACGAACACGTTGTTACTGATTGTTACGCTACACAACACACTCAATACGGCTGAGAACTTCTAACTCATTGAGCGATTTGAGCATTCACGTTCACAGAACATTGCTGTTTAACGACCCTTGCGACGAATTACTGCGAACCGACGCTCTTCGAGAACGAGTCCATCGATTTCCACTTGGCGCGCGATTCGCACGGTTTGCCGTGGATCTGCTCACAGCTTTTGACCGTGAGGAAGCTGATGCGCGGTCGCTCGATGCCCAGCTCCGTAAGGCTCGTCGTCTGCGGGCAGATACGGTGCGGGAAGCGGGGTGAACCTCGGATACGATCCCTCACCGGACCTTGCTGCTGTACCGTCGAGGACCGTCTCCGCCCGTTCGGCGGTAGCACAAAGTTAACGCGCGGTTCGGACCCGGTCAGTGTAAGCTGCTCCCTGGTCGGTTTGTCGATGGTGTAGATCGACTGGGGCAGATCGTCTTCGGTGTCGATTTCGTTGAAGATGGCTAGGGCCGATTTGCGTATCGCGCTCGTCGATGAACCCGTTCCTCCGAGCATCGTGGCCGAGGGAGCTTTGTGCAATCGTGGAGCAAACATGTGCCTTATCTTGCCCATCACACCGGAACTTGCTCCATTCGGGAGTGTGTGAGGTTCGTCGCTTCCAACACGACTGTTGGAGGTTAGAATGCGCTCACGGCTACCGGTTGGGGCGAGCGTTACTGCTGGATCGATTTTGGGCTGCGAGCTGAAAGCGATGTTCCGCTTCATGGGCGAAAGCATTGGATCGACCGAGGGCCAGCTGGCACGCGGAATTATCGGTGGAAGCACCGACAGCAGCAGCATGGGCAGTCCACTAGACCCGTGAGGCCGGGCGATCGCACAAGGTCGCGAGTCGGGCAGGTTGGGTTCGGAAGAAAGCGGCGAGCTTTGTGGCGATCGCTCTTGAAGTGCTCGCTCCAGGCGACAAATTTCGGCGTCCAACAGCTCCAACTCCTTCCGGTAGACTCGATTCTGTACCTCCACCCGAAATTGAAGCTCGCGACGATCGTCCAGCACAAACCGGCGCGTATTGAACTCCATCTTCAGCCCCATGCTGTGAATGATCGGATCGTACACTTCGCCCTTCTCAAAGATGTCCTTAATCTTGGGCAGAAACAGCAAACAAAGTGTGGCCGTCGTTGAGATCAGCACAAATCCCGCCGTTATGATGAACGCTAGCGTCACTCGCTCGTAGAGAAGGTTCGCTAGCACGACCACACTCGCACTGGTGATCACCACACTGTACACCGAGATGCCAATGTACTGCGAATCGTTCAGTGCCGATATCTTTACGTTCCTCGTCTGCCACGCCATATACACACCGACCAGCAGGAGCAGTCCCTTGTAAGCGTACAGCATGCCCAGCCAGCTTTCGTAGTGCCTTGAACGGCAGAGCTCCACCTGGGGAAGGTACACCACACTCCGATCGGTGGTACTGATCTCCAGGGAAAGGTTGTGCAGATGCCGTTCCATCGGATCGGCCGCCATCCAGAACGAGACGACGAACGCATCCACAAGCAGCAGTGCACCGATCACCGAGATAAGCTGTGTGTCTCGCAGGATCTTGTCCCGGCAAAGTCCTCCGGCGCTGTGCGTGAAGATACGATAGACGCGAAACGTTTTTGCAAACATTGAACCAAAGGCAAGCGAGAAGCCGGCCGACAGAAAGTAGATCCTTGCCATACAGATGGTGGAGAAGGTAACGCTCGACCAGGGTAGTGTGGAATGGTCCAGGCCGAGCAGAATGGTGGCCGTGTACACGAGCATACAACCGCAGACAGTGATCGTGCTGAGCTTGGGACTCGATAGCTTGATGGCTCTGCAACAAAAAAACAGAAGAAGTTGACAATTAAAACAAGAATTTTGAGGTGATTCCATTTACCCTCAACACTCACTTCAACTTCCGGAACCTCAGATTCAGTCCCAAAAACAGCACCGAAATCCCAATCCCGATCAGCGACAGTATCACCACCGTGTAGAACGCAAACGGATCGATCGTATCCACCCTCAGCCTCAGTATCCTCTTCGCAATCGGTACCTGGCCCCCCGGCCACACGATCGGCACACAATACCGGCAGCCAAAGTCGAGCGTCGCATTCTTCGGATAGTAGAACGCAATCATCTCCAGCTGCCCTGCCCGGATCTGATGGAACGAGGTTGTCCCAATTCGGTCCGCACCCTCGAACGAAACCGGTCCCGAGATTCCATTAAACTTGAGCAGATCGAATTGGCGCAACAGCTCCTGGGCGATGTCGTACCGCGTGTAGTCGTAATCGGCCAGCCGGACCCGGTGCGGCACCGACTGGGACCAGGACCGTTCGGCACCGCGCAATGCCAGCGCCATCGCCCACACCGCATCGTACGTTTGCGGTGCAAACTGGGACACCGCACCGGTGACGTTCATTTCCCGCAGCTTCTGCAGAAAGATGTCGTTCGTCTGGGAAAAAGGCGATTAAGCGAAGAAACAACAATCACCAAACAGCGGTTCCTAATCCCACCGCACAGTGAGCACAGCAATGTAAATAAATAACGACTGATGGGCAAGGATGGGAAAGGATTATCGGCAAATGGATCGAAGCGAAACAGCACAACACACACACACACACACACACACACGCTTACCAATCCACTCAGGGCAGTGCCCATGCCAACGATGCTATTGTAGCTCGAGACGATTATTAAGTTCTCCACCGCCGTCAGCAGTGCCCGGGAGGTGCATGGGGCACTACCCGTCTCGGGTAAGTCGCCCGCCAACCACCAGGACGAGATGTACGTGTCCTGCAGTATCCAGGCGTACTCTGCACCGTACATACCAAGATTGTAGACCTAGAAAAAAAGAAGGGGAACAAAAATGAGCAACGATGGTCACAAGGAAGAAGAGAAAAAAAAACATGCTCTCTCCCGGGGGAAATTTATCCCGCGGCAGATTCGTCGACGTTCGGGGGGCCTGTTTTGCTTACCTCGCAGAACACTTGCGGGGCAATTTCATGCGAAAAGCTTCCGATAATCACTCGCACATCACGGTCCTTGGGGTGGTTAGGGTGGAGTAGAGAAGAGACAAAATGACAGCATCTTTAGCCCCGCTGGAAGACCTTGTAATAACCGATTCGAAACGACGGGAAGCGATTTCTATCGAACAGTCAAAGTGCAGTGAATTGTAGCTACGTGTGTAGGATACCGGGGTTTAAGGATGGAAAAATGGATGAGAATGGAGTGATGCTGAAATGAAGGTGTGTTTGTGTGCGTGTGTGCAACAAACAGATGATGAAGATGGCGTTTCAATGTTTTTTTGCGCGTGAAGATACGCGAGGCTCTTACCTATATAACTTTAGTGTGTTATGGTAGAGGTGGTTGTGGTGGTTGTGGTGGTGGTGGAAGTAGTGGTTGGCATGACAAGGGACAAAATTACAACAACACTACTGTAACAAAACAGAACGCTACTGGTGAGAGATTGAGCAACAGGAGCAAGGGAACACCGGAAAAGATGCCAAGGCACTCTCCTACGAAAAGGACTCGTTTTGGGGTACACGGAAGATACTACATTAATACCCGCAGCAGCTTCAGCTGTTCCTTAAAGTCAGTTTCGGCAAAGGAAATCGTCGCCGCACAGGTGATGTTGGCCCGCTCGAGCTCGGTCACGAGATCGTTTACCGCGAGCGAGTAGCCTTCTTCGTTTTGGGAGAAGGTCGCCACCGTGTCCCAGCCGAAATGCATCAGAAACGCTATCCGGGCGGGGTGGTGCGATGAGTCCGGGGCGACGGTGCGGTAGAAGAGGGGGAACTCGCGCCGATCACTCAATGCTGGGGAGGTGGAACCGAACGAGACCTGCAATGGTTACAAGAATTTGTTATTTACTACAAGAACCTTTAAATGTGTAGGATCATTCCCATACCTGAAGGATATTCCAGTAGGGAACAATCTTCGCCAGACTCTCGGTAACTTCCGAGCAGGCTGACCCGAGCACCATGATGATCCGCTTGCTTTGATGCGTGTAGAGCGCGTGAAAGAACCGATCAACTCCAACGCCCGGATCGCACTGCAACACAAAGCAAGCGTTGAAGTTTTTAAATCCTTCGCTAACTCCCCATTACGCCCCACGCACTCACCTTCGTATCGTTCGTGATGAGCTTCAGCTTGTAGCCGAGCAGCAACCCACGCCGGTTGATGTGCTGTACGGCCAGCTGTGCCGCCGCCAGCTCGCTGAGCCCCTCCCGGCGAGCCGCTCCCTCCCTCGAGCTCAACTCAAACAGGCCCAGTATCGTCACCTCGCGAGCACGACGCTCACTGCCAGCCGGTCGCGTCCGCTCAAACACCGTATTGATGATGTTCCGATTGTGCTCGTTCGTTTGCACGCTGGACTTCCGATTGGCGGCACTTTCACTTGCCAGCAGCGTGTCGAAAAGCACCAGCAGCAGCAGCAGCAGCACCATCAGCACCACCGGCACGTAACCACTCGAGCCGGCCGTTGTGCGACGCATCCTCTTGAGCGTGTTGAGCGTTCCGTTGGAGCTGGTTCGACTGCTCGCCGTAAGCCGCTGCCATCGACTGGCGTCCGTACCGAACCTGTGCACGGTACCGCGGGCAGCGGAAACACCACCTCCAACACCGTTCGGAAACGTGGAAAACGTGGTTTATCCTTCCGATAGAGCGGCACGTGCCGGCACGTTCAAGGGTGCTCCTGTGACCAATGCCTGTGTGAGAGCAGCCAAAGCGAAATTGTGTGAGATGATGGGGACAAAAATTGGACAAGAAAAACGCCACAAAAAGCAGGCCGAAAGACAGCATCACTTCCACAAAACTGGGCCAACTCTCGATATGCCTAAGCGGTACATCACGACGAAACCCCTTTGCTCGGCGGCTCTCCAGCTGGATTTGGCGAAAGCATTTTTGCGTTATTGTAATGCCGGGGCCCAGGGAATGGTAACAAAAGCAGCACTACTAACTGTTATTTGGTGCATGTTTTTAAGATGAAGTCCGGCAGTGTCCAGCCCAACCCAGGGAGACAAAAGGGACCGGTCCGAAGCCTTATTTACAAAAGCAAAAGTTTTCCCGTTCCATCCCGTTCTCATCCTTTTACAGTTTTGGAAGTGGACGGTTCGTTCCTTTTCCCCGGTAAGGCAGGCCTGCCTGTGTCTTGCAAGGCAAGTTATTTTTAAAATAAATCCCCAGATTATACCATGATCCTGCTTTTCTTTTTTTCTTTGTGTCATTTAGTTGTTTTGTTGTTGCTGTCTCATGTGGTGCTTCTTGCTGTATAGCCTTTCGTTGCAAGGAGTAAGTTGCTTTTGGGGCACGGTACAAAGAGAGAGCAACGATTATTTGCTCCTCCAGAGAAAGCATAAATCATACATTAGCTGTACTGGGAAGTGGAGGAAGTTTAGCGGAGGAAGAACTTACATCTTGCATCTTTCCGTATCAGTATGGGTTCTTGTCCGACCGGGGAACTAGCAGGAGAGAAAGTTCTGTCAAACATAATCAACTCACGAGCGTGAACATCGGAGTTTGTGTAGAAGCGTGTAAAAGCTGTTCGACAAAATGCACTTCTGGGCCCCCAGGTGCATCACACGCCCAAGTGGAATGGGGCGGGAATTTGTGGGCTGGATAGGATCTACTAAGCTCTACTATAAATACTGCCTTGTATCGTCGAAGGTGTATTTTATCAAACCAAACACGATTAAAAACTCTATTGCAGGCAGCTGGCCCATAAAATCCTTCATACAGCAAATTGAAAAAGTTGCTCTCCGTAAGGAATTAATTAATTCTCAATCTTTTTGATTTGTTTTTACCGTTCAAAAGGTCAGGGGTTAACACCATTAGACTGTTATTTCATTCTCGTGTAAAAGCCCCAAATCGAACATCGGAATGAGCAGTGCATACTTTCAGGCGCAATCTACCCATCCCTCACCGTGACGCCTAAAGTAATGCATTCTGCATAACAAGATTACAATTTTTGCACCTACGTACGAATGAGTATCGTGCGATTGTATCGAGTGAAAAGGAAAGCCACCGGAATCGTTTCATTTCGTGTCGGATTTTCTGTTTCAAATACCTTTTTTTCCTTTTTTTTTCATACCAAACCTGTCGCAATAATCTCTTGCGCGATTCCGCGGAGACGTATAATCTGGCACGGCTAATGCTATTATTTTGATATAACCCGTAATACCCGCCGACGACACAGCGCCGCCGTGTGCCGGCTGTGGGAGTATGAAGATTTTCTCGGAAATCCCCAGAAAACGTTATACGATCCTCATTAGAAAGGACGAGTATTTGTTCGAGTCCATTTGTGTGTGTGTGTGTGTGTGTGTGTGTGTGCGTATATTTTTTCGTTCCATTTTTTTGCTGTGTGTGTGTTTGCTATCCTTTTTTCCGTTTCCAAAAGCCACTCGACGATGCGCCTCGTGTACAGCATCATGTCGCGGCGGCAGCGGCGATGGGCATGTATATTATTAGCCTGGTCACATGTGTCTGTAAACTTTGATGAGATTGGGCGTACGGGCTCACGCACCGTGCGTTTCCATGCCAACTCCCGGGCACAAGTGGCTGTGCTTGTTGTCAAAGCCAATGTCAAAATGTGCTGCCGGGCTTGCGCCGCGATGGCATTAATTTTAAAGCATCCGTCCGCGCGAATCCCTTCAAGGAAAGGCCACCGACCACCGTTTGCGTAACATCTTCACCGCTGACGCTGATGTGCTTCAAACATCGGCTCCCCAGATCTGCTGCTCGGATAGAGGGGGATGAGTGCGGGATGAGAAGTGTACACATATCACATCTCCATATCAGTGTCCCTTCGACTTGATTTCGCTTGATTTGTCCACCAGCCCAAACCATTAGCCTTACATATCATCCACCTGAGACAAGTGAAAGCGGGCGCTTGCGAGTGCGGGGGATTCTATGGAAAACGCATCAGTGAAGTGACCTTCGAGCTGGAACCCCTGCGAGCACCAAACATCAAGAATCAATTGCAACTTCCTGGGAAAATGATGAAACCACCACGATGATGACGGGGACACAGGACGACCCATCAACCGGTCTGTTCAATCCCTGCTTTGGTGGCTTGCTGTTGGCAAACGAGGGTTAAAATACAATCCCTCTTTTCAAACCCTCCGCTACGTGACCAACACAATAGAAACGTATGCGGGAAGGCATGAGGACGCCCACTAGAATGGGTGAATGAGCACCGAGACTCGCCGGATGACGAAGGCCCGGACACATAGCGATATTGTCCCTGTATATGTATATTGTCTCGATCGGGATAAATGGCTAACTGTGTGCCGGTTGAAAGTCTCGATCGTCTATTGAAGCCTGCTTTCCAACTTCAATATCCGTAATGCAAGTGCAGGGGAAATAAATGACACATGGCTCGGGTAGATATTACATCTGCTAGCTGTACCGATTACCCACCAAAAAAGCTTTCATACTGTCAGGCGAAACATTCCACTGCGTTTCGTTTACGTACAATTTAATTACTACCCCGAAAACGCTTTTCGCATGTTAAAGGTGTCAGCTGCAAACCAAGATTGACACGTTAACACCATTCCGTGCTGCGAGCCACTAGGCCAAGAACGGAAGCCGCTGTGAGCACCTGCAACACCTCGAGCCACCCATCCACCCTTCAATACACAGACCTTCCCAACCCGCAAGCAAAGAGCACCGGCTCATTGAAAAACATTCCACCATAACGATGGGCCGATGGGGGCTTTTGTTTCTCGGCGCTCCTGTCCCTCGGCTTGCGCTTGCGGTGAGCTTTCTTCTCGTTCTTTTGTGTGGACACACACACACACCAACACAGCTACCTCCTCGGGCTCATCTCAAGCATCCCATCAGGCTTTTGGGATTGCGGTTGTTGTGTGTGTTTTTTTCTCTCTTCTTCTTGTTTCTTCTCACCATGTTCCTTCACCGGCGGCCGAGTTTCGCACGTACCGCGCTGCCGGTGTGTCCTTGTAATGGCAGTTGCAACACGCGACACGGTGAGTACACGGTCGCAATAAAACAAAATAAAACTAACCGCTCGTTTCGTTTCGTTCCCGCGCACACCCCGGCATCGGTGGGGTGGGGGGGGGGCAGGGGAAACCCGCTCTATCGATGTGGTGGAATTTCCACCGTATTTCCCAGCGGTGTTCGGTATTCCATAATAAATCCCCTCCAATTGCTCGAATCCATTTGGAAAGGATGATGCAGGGGGTAGCGCGTGGGGAGCTCTTCCGTTGATGGAGTAAGTTGGAATTGAAAACATGGCATGAAACGGTTAAAGGAACTACAAAAGATGGTGTTTTGCCGCAGGTTACAGACATTTGGGCGTTTTTCGATCAATTCGCCTAAAGGTATGCAACAACGACGTGTGCTATGCTGCTCATGACACATTTTACGAATAACTTTATATTTCTTCTTTGATCACTTGTTACTGATGGAGAAAGTTTCTGCAGGGGTGGTAAACGTTTTTTTAATCTCTTATCTGAATAAGAAAAACATCCAATTGATGAACCTATCAAAATATATCGATATTTAAGTTTGTAGAACCTCTGAATTGTCTCTGAATGTGTTCATCATTGTCGATAAACAATATTTTTACGGAAACCAATTGGCTATAAACGTACATCTCGTTGAATATTATTTAGCGCCTAAAGGTATGCAACGTAAGTTATGTGAGTGTCACAGTAAAAGCAAACCCAACTAACAAGATCGACATGCTTTCTCATTCTACCCAATAGATCAGTAAACCTGAGAGAGCGAGAAAGCATGTCGATTTTGTCGCTTGAAAATACTAAGGCCGCGGGGCCACGAGGCTTTCTCAAGCTGAGAAAACATTCTCAAGCACTGATTTAAGTTTCTCAAGCACTCAAAACTTGTTCTCAGACGCGAGCTCGTGGCCGTCGTCAATTTTTTTCACTCTGAGAAACTGATAAAGCCACTCATGTTTTATTTGGAGCTTTAAATAGAAAATATGTTTTTGATCGCATGTTTTTTTTAAACTTTTTCAATTATAAATATTGAATACATTTTCCAAAGTGATTATCGAAAAAGAAATAGCACAATTGCTTATATTTCAGGTAGCCGATCGCTGCATCGTCAACTTTCTCAAAGATTCTCAAAGATTCTCAAAATCGATTTTGTTCGGATTCGACAAACGCTGAGAACGAGGATTTCTCAAAAGCACTCATGAGTGCTTGAGAAAATGAGTGTTGGGAATCCCCATGGCCCCGCGGCCTAACACTTGCCAGCGTGGCGTAACGCCTAAAAGTATGCAGCATAATTCTTAAAGAGATTTTTAGTATTTCGGTAAAATAAATAAATTTTAGTGTCCTAAAACAGTGACAAAACGTAATATATGAAAGACTTTTATCCAAGAAGAAAAGCAATATATAAACATTACATGTCCACCAGTACCTAAACCAGTATAGAGATAACTACATATATTTAGGCGCTCTCGTCTGATCTTCCCAGGCTGACCTTAAATAAAAGCCACTGTTTGCAACCTCCTTTCCTGGCTCCTCTTTTTTCTTCAACCGTTTAATGTAACAAGAAAATGCACTTAAAGACGAAGCCCATCTTGACCGACCTCAAAACTAGATTGTATTGATGGAAATCATTACGGAAAGCTTCTTCCAGCCTGGCGGTTTCGACCAAGCCGACCGTAAACCACCGACCGAAGACGATGGACCAAAAGCAACAGCACACACAAAAAAATAAACAGAAGGGGTAAAAGCACTCGACATAAATTACAATGACCACAATAGGTAAACGAATGGTTGGACAGTTTGTTTCACCGTGTTTATGCCTTCTGTTCCGTCCGGTTTCACAAAACCGTTTGCGCCCGTCCCGTTTCCCCCCGTTTTCCCCGATTGCCGATTGTTGTTGAAAAGCCGCTGAAGAATTGTCTTTCATCATTGTTCGGTGCTTTGTTGTGGTTATTTTCCGCTATTTTACTACCTCCTGTACCCCCAGCCCAGGTTTATGTTGTTCACAGTGCAATCGAGACACACAGCCACACACACACACAGAAACCCTTTACTTATGCCACGGCATACTGACCAGAAAGCGAAAAATCCTCCGCAAAACTCGAAGCCACTGAAGGACTGAATCGGAGCGCGCTGTGGAGGACCATTATGGAATGTTTTTCTTCCGACTTTGACTGGCTTCTGCTGGTTTGTCGAACGGGTGGTTTTTTTTAAATATTTTTCCTGCCATCTTTCGTATGTATTGTGTGTTTTCTTTTCTGTTTCTTTTTCCACTTTGTCGCTGGGCGTTATTATTACAATTATTGTTATTTAAATTTTGTTTTAACCTCTTCTCAAACTTCAAAGACGGTGCCGAACGCTGTATGAAGCAATCACAGCCTCCACACAGTTCCGCTCCCGGGGCAAGGCAGCCACCCCATTTCCCCCCATACCGCTACCTGGGTACGATAAGCACCGAAGAAAAAAGAAATCTTCCTTTTGCGCGCACTCACACACACACACACACACACCGTCTTCTTGACTTGAAACGCCACCTCAGCACAACCGCTCTTGCATCGTTCCGCGCAACTCCCTTCCCCGCCTTCCCCCGGTCGACCCCACTTCACTTTGTTCTTCACAGATAATTGCCACAAACGCGACAAAACGCGCCGCACATCGGCGTCGTCCTTGCGCTATGTCCTTGCTCTTACCGCACGCGTTACGACAACGCTCAACACGTCGGTGAAACGGGGGAGAGAGAGCATATGTGTGTGTGTGTGTGTGTGTGTGTGTGTGTGTGTGTGTGTGTGTGTGTGTGTGTGAGGCCTCTTAAAGCGTGCTGAAGGGCTAAAGATGCCCTAGGAAAATTCACGCTGCACGATTCACACAGTACGACGGTTGCACGGAACCCGGAAACACATCATACACTTTCACTCCGTCGTGCGGCGCGCATCGGCACACAAAAAGCGCCATGAAGTGCGCTCGTTTTGAAATGCTCGATCGATTTTGCACTTGATGTGTGTGAGCGTGTGTGTGTATGTGGGGCTGTTCCTGCACCGTACGTGTCTCCATGCATATGTGTGTGATGGGAGAACTGTTTCCCTTCTAATTGAATTTTATTTTAAATGCATTTAGCTCCAGTGCACTCGAAAAGCGGACCCATTAAACGCACCGGGATGGCGGGCGTTCGGAAGCCGGAAGTTCCTCCATTCTCGATGGTAGGATGTGCGGGTTAGTAAGCATGGATGCCATGCCTCACAGGGTGGATCCCACCGTGGGATCCTTCGTCCATTAATGAAGTGAAATGGGAAATGGAGACGCCTCAATCACTGCAAATCTCGTTGTGAGCAGCGTTCATTAATCCTGTACATTCTCCCCAAAAAAAAAAGAAGGGACTGAAGCTATTTTTATTTCCTTTTTTTCTTCTTCAAGCATACACACACACACAGACACACATATTCAGTGAAAAAGCGCCAAAGGTCTGGGAATGGTCCTTTCAGTAAATTAATCAAACGAAAACTACAGCGAAGGAAGAGAAGAAAAAACAACCCGAACCGCTCACAGTCACAGTCAAAGCTCATCAAACGTGCAAACATGTGTCCTTTTCGACCTCGATTGCTGGCTCTGGGCGGTGTGTCCCGAGCCTACCCGCTTTTTCTACCTCCTTCCCCACCTCCCTCCGCTTTGCATGCCTGGGAGCATGGCACGGTCTTTACCTTTTTCGAATCTCGTTTTGTAGTTTTGATTGGATACTTTGGCGTCCGGGTCCACATCACCAGCCCCAGCGCCGGATCCATTTGCAAGTGCCAGCAGTGCTTGGGATTAGTGAGCCGAACGGTGACGGTACGCCACTGCCACCACCACCTCGTGCAGCAGTTCCGTTCCAATCTACTGCTTAATTCCCCTCGGGGGACGACACGGCAAGACACATTCGACACTGGCACAAACACACACACACAAACGCGCGCGCGGTACACAAATGGCAATCCGAGGCGAAAAGGCAAAATCTTGACCCTTAAACACAATTGCACACACACACACACACACAGTAACACACACCAATACAGAGCAACACACTTTACAGCTACGACTCCCGGAGCACCCGTTTTGCAGCCTTCGCCTTTCGCTTTAGCTTATTAACACGGGGCTGCGATGGCATTCCGCAACCCAAGCCAGGTAGGTCGAAAGTTCTTCGCCAAGCAGCAGGAAAGTTCCACCCACCCATCCAGGAGCAGGAACTCAACGACACTTTAAAACGCCGGCTACGAAAGTGCAATTAATCCTCATCAAAGTTTTAAAGAGCGAGCGGGTGGCTCCAACCAAGCAAGTACGCGCGAGTACCCATTTTCCACGTCCCTGGCACCTCGATTTTCCGCTTCTTTTTTTCTGGTTTGGTTTGCAGCTGAAGCAGAACGAGCAAAGCGAACGAAAGAGGGAAACTGCCTGCAGCACAAACTTCAAGTTCACACGGCCTGGCCGGAAAACCGGAAGCCTTTTCCCGACCCTATGCGCTGCCGCACAGGCAAAACACGCACACGCTGCGCGAATGGCAGTGCTCGTCACCAGCAGCAAAGCGCGCGTCCGCTCACGGCCGAATCTCCGATGCAACTGAACGGAACAGGCAGACAGGCAGGCAAAACACTTCGAGAAGGCGCAAGCAATGGGCCCCACTTCGATTTGCGTTCGGTGCGATACGACGCGGGAGCCAAACGGGGACGGGCAGGTGACAGAGAAAAAAAGCAACCCAAAAGGACAGGTTCTTGTTTTAGTCCTTCTAGTTCCTTCCGTGTGGGTGTATGTGTGTCGTGGTGAGAATGTTTGTTTTTGCTCTGTTTTGTTCCTTTTTTTCCCCATTTCGTTTTATGTTTTTATTATTGATGTCGATGCTGGATGCCTACCCCCCCCCCCTCTCCCCTTCGTACTCGATGCCCACGGTGCGGGAGAACGGGAATGATGCTTTTCGCATTTCCGTTTCCTTTCTCGCACTTCCGCACAGCATCCAGCATTCGTCACCGCCACAGCGAGCCCCCTTTCTAAATGGAGTTGCTTCTTGCAGCGAAGCGAAAAACACTTCACTCTCGATTCAACCCCACGAGCCACGAGCTTCGAGAGCCCTCGGTCCCGGTGTGTTTTTCCTGTTCCATATTTTTGCCTACCCATCCCCCCTAAGCCACCTGATTCCCTGCTCTCTCATGCCTCACCAACAACCACAACCAGCGGAGCAGCCGATAGTGAGCGTGTGGTCGATGAAGTGGGATCTTCCCTGTGCCACAGTCCACATGCCAGACCAGCTGCAGCAGCAGCAGCAACCCACTCCGGCTGCCTCCATCCTGTATGTGTGTTTGGCACTACTGCTGCACTACCACTACCAATCATCATCCTTTCTCACCCCCCCCCCCTCTCAGCTTTTCTTTGGTAGGCTCGTTATTTGTTTTATTAATTATGTACCACGCTCTCGCTCTATATCGCGACTGGCGTGCCCGCTCATGTCGTGTCTGTCGTGTTTCCGGTCCTCCCCTATCATCCCTCGGTGTGAGACCACCGCCACCACTACAGCATCCACAGCATCCCCGAAGCACGAAGCACCGAGCCGAACACGAAGGACGAACGGTAATGGCGTCGGCGCACTATCGGTTTCAGTTTTGCGCGCGCGAATCCTTCGTCGTACGCACGCCCCGGGGTAAAGCGGGGAAATTCGATGTCGCACGTGCACGTCCGCTCATGCCGGCATTTGAGATGGTTTTATTTTGGCGCCAATGCTGTTGAATAGACGCCGCTTTTTTGTGAGGTTATGTGTAACGGCATGCCAACAGGTGGTTGATGGTGGTAGCAGACTTTTTGTGCGTACCTTTCTGATGATAGACCCATGCCGCGGGAGGGAAATGGTAAACAATTCAATTCGGTAGAGTTTGGTTGTTGAAAGGCTGTGGGATTTTATTGAATTTGATCAACGAGTGAACGTAATTATTTGAACGTTAATATTTATGTTTCGATTGCTGTGAACAAATTTATTCCTCTTGTTAAGCTCTCGTTTCAAGACATCGTTTAACAATATCACGGTATTATTTTTAGACAACTGAGATGAGTTATAAATGTTTATTATTTACTGTTATACATTGTGCTAAAATAAATATTTTCGCTTAATTATTAATTTTCATTTAACTGTTAACATCGACACAACCATAGACATATTACTTATAAAAATTTATATTTTATAACAGTGCATACCTTTAGGCGCTTAACAGAGCCGAGGCAAGGATGTCTTTATGTTTATGAAAATTGATAAACCAAAGCATGCAGTTGTAGCATTAAACTCATGCACAGATAGAGTTTAGATACTAATTTATAATTTACTGCATAGCACATTTTATTTATATTTTAGCATGTAAGAAAACAAAACCTTTGTAAACCTTTTGTGCATAGGAGTTTGTGACCTTTTGAGCCTAAAGGTATGCAATGAAGAAAAAACTATTATTTTTGATATTTCTTTAGACCAGATAAACCCGAGATAAACAAACTATTTGCGAGGAGTTTATTTGTTTTATATCTATAATTTATGATGATTTTTGATGATTAAAAATTACTACTTGTAAATAATATCTAAATAACTGGCATAACTAAGTAAGGATGTTTATGTTAAACAATATTCAAGCTTTCTAATCTTGCATTATTTTTTAACAATTTTAACATTTAACAATTGAACAAAAAGATTTTTTCATTGTAAAAAATAGAATAAATAAAGCAATAAATTATTCATAATCAGGCTATTGGTGTAGGTACAATTAGTAGTAATGGAGCGTTCAATACCACACTTACCATCCAAGGTCGTCATTTCGGTTCACACTTGCCAATCTCAACGAAACAATCCGAACAACCTCTTCCCGGAAGACACACCCAAATTAGAAACGGAGCAAGATGACCATGAAACCCTCCAAACCACATACGTCCTACTGTTCGAAATTCAATTGTGTATCTTATATTACCATCCACCCTCTCTCTTTTTCTCTCTCTCACACACTCTCCAAAGCGACAGCATCTCGAACAGATCGATAGCACAAAATCGTCACTGACCCATGAACGCCACGAGCACATAAATTTAGATCACCGACCTCAATTATTCACAAACGAGGAGCCCACAGCCACACATCACCAGCTCAACTGCGGCCCTCTGCATAGTGTATGAGGTTAATTTCATAGAAGCTCGCTTAAAATCATTACATAAAAATTATCACCCGTTCTAAACTGGTGACATAATGGTAATAAAAATTAATATCACACAATGGCTGGTGGAGCATGTGAGTATGAGTCGGATGAGGGAAAAAATCTAGCATATACGCAAAGCAAAACAGCAAAAAAAATAATTCCCTTCAAACCCATTTTCCAACTAAAGCGGATGAAAACTTCTCCGAGCAAAAAACAACAATATTTGCACGAACTGCCAGTAAACCGCTCAACCACTTATTCCAACATTGGACATGAGTGTACGTTTATGTGTGTATGACTCGATGTGGTCAGTTTGATGGTGACCTCTATATCCTTACTTCCCTACTAGAGGGGAGTACCGTTCGTCCAGAGCGGTAGAAACAAAATGGGATAATGAAACGGGGCTCGCTCCTAACACAACCCTGGCACCTGGTGGAAAGGTAAATAAAATAATAGCTCACGGTTTACGCGTTAATATTTGATGCATCAAATTGGTATGAATTTTGCTGCTTTTTAATGGTAAATTATTTAAACACTTTACGCTCATTTGCAAACCCCTTGCTCACCAGCACGCAACCGTTCGTTGCTGTAGTTGAGTGTACTTAGAGCAGCATGGCTTGTAAAGGATGCTGGTTTTGTTCTAAAATATCTAGTTTGTTTGTTTGATTGTTGGGAAATGTGCAAAAAAAATAGTAGTTTAACTTAAAACGATAGAGCAACATAGCTGATTTTGTAAATTGATACTCATTCCTTCACATTAAAGCTGTTTGGTTTGATATGTTACTCAAATTGCATACTTTCAGGCAAAATTTAAACCTGCCACCAACGCAGTGCCCAACGCAATACGCCTAAAGTTATGCAACGCTGCTCACAAAACATTCCTTTTGCGTTACATTGTTAACAGTTTGTTTGTCTCTTTCAACGCACGGGACTGTTAAACATACTGCGTAATCATCAGCATTATCACAGTCACACCGTTGTGCTGTTGCTCAGCCAACAATTTGCCAACAGCTACACTGGTGACAAGCCAAAATTTGCTCAGCCACTCCGAGACCCGAGCCTCGGTTCCTTTACGGCACGAGAGCAGCCAAGGTTGAACGCCATGGTAGGTGGACCTTACGCCCAAAACGGTTGCGCAAGCAAAATTTTCCCGACTCTCATCCCGATAGCTCGCGCGTTAGCTGCTAGAACCGCCCACTTTTCCCTGGGACGCACTTGACTGCTTGGTTACGCGTACTGCCAGTTCACCTGCTCACACGCAGGCTCGTACGGAGGCGCTGAACGTTTCTTCCTTATCATACACCCGCGCTACATGTGGGAAAATTTGCATAACCTGCAGGTTCTGCTCACTGGCAAGCATGGCGTTGTTCAGCAGTTTATCGCTCGTAGTATTTCATCGCATACCGTTGAGTGGATCGGTAGTTTGATTAGGGATTGGTGCTGATGAAGCTTGTGCTACATTAAATTGATGTGCCGTGAGTGGATAGCCGCAATGGAATGGCATGTTTTTGCGTAGTAAAAAAATAGCAAAAAGTGTTTTAAAAATTACTAAAAATCGTTGAAGTGTCCTGTAAAGTATGCTAAACAATTCCTAGTGATGTTAAATTTGTGAGAGTGTGGTTTTACGTTGCTTGAATATTTATAGTGCAAGAGCAAACAATCTGGTACACTCCATTCATGGCAAAAGTAAGGCCTCTGTGAGTGTGATACAAACCCCCCAAAAAGAAGTGTTTTTATTAGCATCGAGGAGATCATGAACGCATTAGCGCAAAGTATTAGTCCAATACAATCGACGATTGGTCGCTTGGTAAGTGGTTCAAGTTGTTCTTTAAGCTCAGCTTTTTAAAGTGTTTTGTAAATGAAACACCTCCAATAAAATGATCACAAAACAGTCCAAAAGCTCTAGAGCCTCAATTCACTTTCGTACAAACTCCAGCGGAAGTGGGGAACGTTTGCCTCCAATGGCGTATCATCCATCACGTGAATATGTCTCATTCGTGCTGCCAATTTTCAGGATGTCCTTGCAGACACACACACACATGCTTATGGTCCGACAACAGCACCTGCATATGGCGAAATGGCACACCTTTGCCATGTAGACAAAATGTTGCAAAGTTATCGATTTTCAGACCCGGCCAACTCTTTTCAGGCCCCTTCGTGTTATGCTGCGTGTCTCCGTCCTTACTCTGAGATATACAGACATACATACACGTACACACACACACACACACGCACACCCCAAACGCTGATTCCTTCCGGTTTGACGAATTGAAAGTCGATGAACGAGCATTCCTAATGATATCGACCAGATATGTATTCGCGTCGGTTTTTAATTTCAATCTCCAGCGTTCCTTGGTTGAAGGCCAAAGAGGTTGGCAGCTTTAAGTGATGTTGTGATGACATCTTTACTGAGCGTAGATCAGAACAGATATAAATTGGCTATCGTTTATTTTGAGAGCTTTTATCAGATTATATTTTTGAATATATTTTACTTTATTTAATTTAAGTTCTTTTTTAACAGTTTAAGTCATTTTTATCAAATAATTATTGTTTCAGTGATGTTTAAAAACAATTCATGAACAGTTTTTGAGATAATTATCTGAGAATTATTCGAGAGCATGCCGTCGGTCTGAGCTTTCCGATATCGATGCACCTCGAGTAAATCCTTCTCTGCATGACACTTGTTTAAAAGATTATGGAAACTCATTCGCTTGTTTATATTATCTTAAATATAATTCTTTAAATATTATACATCTAATACACAACCATCTTCTTTAGGAGGCATTTTTTTGTTGAAAAAGTAGATCCAAATGGCGTTGATGCCATTTCGCAATACGCCTAAAGATATGCAAAAGTTATGCTGTAATTATCAGTATATTGGAATTAAACATACCTTCAGGCGCTGTATACAGCTCAGTCAAAAATGTATATTGTTTTATTTCAGTGATTTGTTTAAAAAAACTTTTTAATGTTTAACTTGTGCTCCTAAAAAAATACATTTAAAAAAGTGACAACTGCAAGCATTACTTAAAGTATTAAAGAAGATATTTGATTTTTATTCATATTTTGTGTAGAAAAGTTGAATACATTTAGTATATCTTTATCAAGTTATTGATTAGATAATGTTTACAATGCTGATCGATAATCAAGCAATGTTTTGCTATTTGCATTCAGAAATTACAGATTTGTTTTTTAATATTTTATGGTGAGCCTTTGTCAAGTATTATTGTCATTGAATTATTGTCTCATTCGTGTGAAGCAAAATTTGAAAAGAAATAATGGTTGAGAGGCAATAAATAATCAATAGAATGCTTCCACAGCAAAATAGAGCTCAATATTAGTTTATTTTCTTATTATAATCTATACAATAGGAAACAATCATCCACACTTGCCACATTCCATATTAAACCAACATCCTGTTGCAGCAGCTCCGCGAAGCTTCATAGTTGGTGCAACTACACCCTGACACTAAAACTAATTGCATTTCCTCCAAGAAACCCATCTAGATCGGCTTGCCCGTTTTAGTTTCGCTATAAAACGGCAAAAAAAAGCCAGGAATAAAAACTAGCAAAACGAAACAAATTCCATTCGAATGATTGCAACCACCTGGATTGCAAAGGCGTTAAAAATCGCTCATCACCAGCGGAGTCGCAACATCCGCAGAGGTTGGATCCGGAAGCAAAAACAATCTCGCGCCGGATATCGCAATCTCGCGCAGCGCGGAAAGCCTGGGACTGGGAAATTCTATTTTCAATTTACGCCTCGTTGCGATTTCTTTTGCGTTTCACGACACCATTGGGAAGACACCCGCCTGCTAGGGCGTCGCTAGTGTCTTAGGTTCCCGAGGGGCAATTCGCACACTTCAAGCCCTTTCTCTTGCCAGTGCATCAAGTTGACTTCATGACGCGGCCGTTGTGTCATTGAATCAATCGAAAGCCAATTACTTAATGAGTGTCCGAACGGGGACCCCGATCATCATTATCGAGGTGACGTATGTAAGCGACACCATACAACACGTGTGTGTGTGCGTGTATGTGTTTGTCAGCCTGTCTGCAAAGGGACAGGACGCCCCATGTTAACACCTCAACGAAACACAATTGTCTTAAGGTGTGTGTGTGTGTGTGTGTGTGTGTGTGTGTGTGTGTGTGTGTGTGTGTGTGTGTGTGTGTGTCTATGTTACAAAAGGACAGCCCCCAAACGCCCTGCTTGACAACGGCTACCAACGTGTCAACGTCATTGTTTGCACATTCCACTCCAGCCCGGGGGATGTCTCCATCAGATAATCAACTTTTCATGAACGCGGGGACTTGTGGTTTGAGCACTGGGTCGTCCTTTTCATTCCCAAGCCAAGTAAACAGATCGGTTAACACAATTGAACTTCGAGCAATGTCATCGGGCAAATATTTGATTAACCTAATGTTCACTGCCATTAGAACCGCGATTTAGTACGCCCATCGTACGGCTTTATCGTTCACTGCTTTGCTGTTTTCCTCTACCTTTAACACTGTCAATCCGGGACCGCCCGTAGGGAAGAACACAAGCGGTTACGGTGCATCCCGTGGTGCTGGTGTAATGGTAAAAGTTTGTAATAACAGCAAGTAGAGCTATTTCGTCGAACCACGGCAGGGATAAACAAAAAATAGTATCTATAATGAATTATTATGTAGTCTACCTGATCGGGCTAAAGGCCCGAAACACGTTCACTCTATGTTCACTCAACATAAACATAGAAAAAAAACAGCTCTGACATAATTTCAACAAATGATAGGGCAGAGCTACAAAGACTGCTACCGCCTCACGACCTTTTAGCACAAGCTGGCAGCTGGATGAATAGATTTTGATAAATGATAACCTTGATTGAACTGTTTGACTACATCTTCTTTTCTTTTGCCCGTGTTTCACCCCCTGTTTTTTCCACGACTGCATTACGCCGCACAGCAGGACGGCCTAGAGACGGGCGCGTCCTCGTCCTCGACGACGAGCGGCAGCAACAGCAGCAACAGCAACACTGCCGCAAGACAGCTCGGGACAGCCTCAACCTCGACCACGGCCGCACTGATTCTCTCTGTCAGCGGGGGTGACAACCGTGCCGGCACGGGTGGCAGTAGCAGTGCCACCACCAGCACGACCCTCGTCCTCGGCACAACGACCGTCGGCGAGTCGCAGCACACGGCGGGCCACGACTTCCTGTCCACCTCGCTGGCGTCACCGGTCGCCTCGTCCGTAGCGGCCAATTATCTACTCCACCACTCCCACCACCTGCACCATCACCACCAGCAACAGCAGCAGCAACAGCTCGATCATGGCCCGCTTCATACGCAACAGCAGCAGCAGCACAATCTGGACAGTCGTGGCGCATCAGCAACGACCAGCGATGGCAACTCCACCGCATCGTCCCACACGCTCAATGGCAAGCAGCAGCAGCAGCAGCACCAACCTCACCCGCGCAATGGAAGTAGCAGTGGACAGGCTCTCTCCAACTCCCCCGAACCAGCGGGAACACTTGCTCTGGCGCATGTGAATGCTTTCCACACGGCTTCCAACTCCTCCTCGACGGCGTCCGGTCTCACGAATGGTAAAAGACACTACAGGACACTCTCTCCGATGGTTAATTTAATTGTTCACCCCCTTTCGCTACGCTTTCTAGATTTCTATCCCGACTATCGGATCAGTTCCGGGTATCGGCACCACCACCATCACCACCATCACCATCATCACCATCCGCATCATGGGGCGCACTCGCGCGATCTGAGCGCTTCGCCGCCGCCCATTACCGCCGGCCACCTGCCCTGGACACCGGCCACGGCAGCGGTGGCAGTGGCCGCCGCCGGGACCTTCATCCAGGATGGCTGTGACAGTTACGGGTTGCGCCACGAGCACGGTAGGTAGAAAGGTCGTTTGGACGCGCACGGGAAACGCCGGGAAAGTTAATAACGCATTTTAGAGCAAATTATTTACAATACGGCTCGGTCCGGAGAATGTTTGGCCTATTTTTTATTGACTTTTGGAAGTGAAAGATACAAAGAGAGAGAGAGGGAAAGAGTAGAGCCTCAAATATTGACATTTTCATCCCAGCGCGCAGCCATGGATCCGCGGCCAGTTACAATAACGAAGGAACGCAACGGATCGCCACGCGTGTACGGCCGGCTGCGCAATGCAAATAGAGTTGCATCCCTTTCGTACCATCCTCCCATGTGACGTCCTCCTCTTGGGCAGGCCTTTAGGGCGTCGTCTACAGGTTTGGTGCGAGGTCTACACCATCGAGAAGATTCTCATACATTTTATTGGAAAATAAATTCAATTAACAGTACAACAGTCAAACAACGCTGGTGTAGTGCGGGCCACGAGCTGGCTGCCACACCGTTGCGAACTCCTGCTCCAGGCTATGAGCATATTAAATCGACGTATGCTTACGGTTGGTGAAGTTATTTTAAGCTTAATAGCAAATAAAACTGTTGTTGATAAAGGATACGCTCGATGGTGGGTGAATTGGTGGATGGTGGTTGGTCTGGATCGATTTATGGAGGTGTTCGATTCTATGCGATACAAAAACAATCGGCTTTTTGTGTTCATTTGGAAGTGATACATTGAAAAATATTTAAAACCACCATGTATTGTGGGATACTGAAGGTGGCAATTATATTTACTAGCAAATACTACAAATTTAACGTGTAGTACGCTTTTCACACATTAAATTAGGAAAAATATTGCCAGCGCCTGAAAGTATGCAAATTGTTATTCATTTATTATTATTGTTTATTTTAAGAATACACTCCACAAAGGTTGTGGAATACCTACAAATAGTAAACTGAAACCGGTCTCGTGGTACAGTCGTGAACTAGTACGACTTAACAACATGCCCGTCATGGGTTCAAGCCTCAATTGGACCGTGCCTCCATACGTATGATTGACTATCCTACTATGGGGGGAGGTTAATCCATAAATCACTGAAAGCCATCCGCACAAGTGGATACAGACAGGCATTGACCGACAAAGGTTGTTGAGCCAAAAGAGGAAGAAGAAGAAGAATAAGAAGAAGAAGAAGAAGGAGAAGAAGGAGAAGAAGAAAAAGAAGAAGAAGAAGAAGTAAACTGAAAGCGTCTTTAGTTAATTAACTAAAACTCAATTGATGCCAGCAATCTACCTTTCCATATTGCATACCTTTGGGCGCTTCACATTCCTTCACATATTCGCTCCGCTTTAATTGTATATGAGTTCTATCGGTATTGCTGTATACATCCTGGATAGTCAGTCGTTTCGTAAAGCTGTGTATGATATGGCTTTACATTATACCCGTCCCAGGTTTGTGTCTCATTTGATCTGAACCTCTTGTATGCGATATGAACCATCTTCACTATGTAATGATCATAAAAAAAGCGACGAACCTGGAACAATTACGGTTTGTGCAACAAAAGTAAACAAAAAACACTGTTTGGGAGTGTGAGAAGGTACTTTTAATAAGCTGATTGCATACATCTAGACAAGAACTTAAAATATACGCCTCTATTTATGTAAAACTACAGTTACGGTGTACCGAAAATGTTTAAAAAGAACATACTGTAAGACTGCATGAGAAGACAACTTGTATGAGCACATTGCATAATGCTAGGTAATGCCAAACTTATCAAATATGACAAAAGTTATGCAATGCGTAAGACAACTTTTATAATACCATTGCATAACGCTAGGCGCAAACTTCTAACATACGCCAAAAATTATGCAATGCATAAGGCAAATGCCCGTTAGTGGTTTTACTATTTCTAAGTGTATGTTTTCAACAGCCATTTAACATTCTATAAAATAATTTCCATACAGTAAAAAAAATGACAAAGTAAATAGTTTTATGCTCTTTGAAGCATCTTTCCGGCTCTCAACAAAACATCAAGAAAACTCTGCTCATCGCAGAGTTTCGCTGCATGACACCGCCGAACAATGAGGTTTTCCCACATTAAACCGATCTGCACGACCTTTCACCAGCAGACCCAGTCAAAAGTCCCAGCGAAGATGGTAGTACCGCTCCGCCACCCCAACTCACCCGCTCCCAACTGTTGGCGTTTGTGTTGTAAGGTGAAAAAGAAAAAAAACTTAACAGTTTTCCGCGCTAGCGCGCTAGCCTCCCCCGGATTGGGTCGTCGTTTGCCGAACAACAGTTGACTTTTTCTTCGACGCAACAAGATAATCAAAGACTAAATTACACAAAGAACTTTAATATTCGGGCACAGCGGGCGGGCCTCCGTTTTCGATGTGCTCTCCGGGTAGTGTGCACGGGGCGGTTTGGCGGTTGGCAGCATTCTAACCCCGAACGAACAGGGCAGGGCGCATGTATGTGCCGCGCTGTAAGTGTGTCATCTGTTCACCTTTTACTGACTTTCAGTGTGTGTCATGTCTTTGTCCCGGTTTCTCTTTGGCCGCCATCATAAGCGATTTGGAATCATTCTCTCTTTCTCTCCCTCGCTCAAACGCTCTTTCCCAAATAACAAAAACCGCCTCCGCCAAATGGAAACGGAAGTTCAATCTCGAAGCAAATTGTTGGCCATCTTCGTCTTGAAAGAGACTTTGTGTGTGTGTGTATGTGTGTGTGTGTGTGTGTGTGTGTGTGTGTGTGTGTGCATGTACACTGTTCATCGTTTATTATCATTTTTCTTTCTTTTCATTCCTGGTATCACCTGGCCCTGGTCTCCTGGTCAACACCACCTACCACCGCCCTCCCCATGGATGCAGGGACAAAAAACATACGCAACGAGCGCTCGGCGTTTTTCGATTTCGCGACCACCCCTGCCACCGCACATCCGGCTGCCGCGGCCGCCGCCTACTGCTACCGGCTTTCCACACCACCGCAGCTAGTCAAGCGGGAACCGAGCGATGGTAAGTAAGAGACAAACACATCGTCTTAAAAACGCGTCGTCCAGCACCCACTTTGTAAAGGGCCTTGGTCGCGCAACGGCAAGGATAAGAAAAAACGCGACCCGCCAGAACGGAAATGTAACCAAAATTGACTACCAAATTGGTTTGCGAATGAAAATCAACTCATCGACATCGCTTTCGTGGTAAATTTTCGCGAAAAAAGTGTCGACATTTTCCCACACTATTTACCCTGAGCCCCCTCGGGCACAATCAACAGATGAATAATCGCGAATCAAAATTGCCACATAATTTAATTTCTACACTGCGAGCACTCTCGTCCCTCTTCCCTAGACTAACGCAAGGAAAAAAGGAAGCATAAAAAAGGGGCCACGGGAAACAAGAGTCTTTCAAGAGTCTTGTAAGACCAGAGGGGTGAAATTTCATACACACTCACACCCTTCACTAGTCCGACACTTGACTTTGGATGGATTTTGGGGTGTGGGAAGGATAAACAACCCCCGCGAATCGGTGACAAATATGTGTGGTGTGAGTGTGACATCTTCCTCTTAATCCACCTGCTAGGCACAAAAAATCCCACAACGGAAGCATACAAATCCCGAAACATCCCACCCAAAACCAGGCGTTGGAATGCGTAAAACATCGTCGCACACTTCGATCTCAATGAAGGTGTGTGTGTGTGTATTGTTAATGGTTCATTCAGCCTGAGCACATGGTTTTCGGTACAAATTGGATTTCGTTTTGGTGCGGTGCTCTTTAGCGCGACACGATTCTTTTGCGCGAAGCTCTTCGCGACATCAGGCGACATCAGGGTGGGTTGTAGAATTTACAGAAAGAGAGAGAGAGAGAGAGAGCGAGAGAGAGTGAGAGAGAGAGGAAAAAACTGAACCCAGAAATGGTAATTTTTTATTTTGCTTTCCGTCGGCACTCTCGAGCGGATTGTGGAAAGCGCGCAATTGTGAATATTAATATTCATTGCCGATCGTGTGTCAATGCTGTGAAGCTGGTGCTATTAGAAAGGTGGTATAGCTTTTCAGCTTCGCGTGAGGGTTTTTTCCTTTTTTTGCTACGGTTTTTTTGTGGTGAAAGGTGAAAAAGAAACGCGTCGCGATCCGCGATATTGGTTGAAGGAAAATCTAATTTGGAGTGAGTGAAAAAACTCTTACCACGCGTTGGTGGAGGCAAGCAAGAGAGCGCTCTTTAATTCGCATCCATGGTTAATCTAATCATTTTTTTTCAAATTAATCTGATTGACTTTCCCGATTAGTGGTTATTGAAAGGCAACAATCGTATTTGCATATCGGTGGCGGTGCCGCTAAACAATCGGTGAAAGAGGAAAAGGCGGTCTATTGAGTGCTATTGTTTGGGTTTTAGCCAGCAATAGATAATAAAGCTTATCTAGAGCCTGAATTTAAAATTTCTGTTGACAATATAGGTGAATTTTGAGGGGGGGGGGATGTTCTATCAGGAACTGATTGTGCTTGACAATAAGTTATTTGCTATCAATGCTGAGCATTCATGAAAGAAAAAAGGCTCACAAACCCATGCATTGGACTTTACTCTTGATTTGCAACGCCTAAAGTTATGCAGTGCTTTCTATGCAATTAATCTATTGCTTTTCTTGGCACTAGTTATTTATTTATTTTTGATTTTGTATTAAAAATGTTTGATTAGATGATTTTTGAATGATTGATTCCATAACTAACTACTTTAATTGTCTTTTTGCGTGTTTTATGAAGCAAAAAAATGTATCATAACATTACAAACATTTAGGCGCTTAGCAACTTACTACGAGTGTATTTTTCCTTTTATCCTTATATTGGTGAGTGTTTTATGAAGCTTTTTAATTCAAAGATGAGCAAACTGTACTTGTATCTGTAGCTCGGTATGGATTGAGATTAATTATATGTAGCTTTGCCATGGCTTTGTTCCGCACGTGTATTAAATTTTCACTTTGTCGCGTTTCAATGCAGCTCACTCGAAAGATGTTCAAGAGAAATAGACATATTTTTTAATTTATTTACAATTTTGTGTTATTGTTTATTTTACAATTCATTAGGTGTTCGGTTAAATTTGTCAGTAAAATTTAGCCTTAGCCCTCAAGACTTGTGTACCCTTTATCGAGGAATTGTTGTGTACAGCGCAACGACCAACTTTACCTGCTTCTACCGAAAAGTATCAGCATTACGAACCATTTATTATTCATAATTTTACATTAAACCTTTCCCCTCGCAACCTTTTACCATTTCACTACCATCAAACACTCTCTCTCTCTCTCTTTCTCGTGCAATCCCCGCGGGTTGGCGAAAAAGGGGTGATACCGCCGTACGCGTGGCCAAACATTTCATTAGCATTAGCACCCTCCACCCAGCTCGTATCAGTGACTTTCCCGTCGCGCTCAAGTCTTTGCTGGTTGGGAAATTTATCCCTTTCGGGAAAACAACCCGTGCTCCCGTGCTTCCCCTGCTGCTCACTCCCAGGAGCGCAAAAGCGAGTGAAGCATAAAATAACACCATACCCTTGGTTTGTGTGTGCGTTGGTGTTCCGTCGAGTTCCCTGGACCCAAATTCCCGTCCAACGCACTCGCCCACTCGCACACCGCTTATGAGCCACTTGTTTACGCAACAAAAACACATTTAATCGTGTGATCTGGGGGAGGACCACCGCGCAACCTCTACACAACTGGTACAAGGGCCCTCCGGACACCTCGTCACTATCGAAAGGGTAATAAAGGGTAAGGCGCTGTCGGTTGGAACACAGGGGAGGAATGAAAACAATGCCGAGCGATTAAATTTGCAACAGGCCCCGTATGGCCGGCAGGGTGGAAGGAGCATAAGGCAACTCCCCCGTTCTTTGGTACAAGCATGTAAAATTCCCGCTAATGGGCAGCAGGGGATGAATCGCCACAAAACGAGCAGCTAATTGTTTGTCTACATAATTGATATAAATGAAATGAAGCTTCTAATTGAAGTCACTACCACCTTCCTTCTCCGCGGACGACGCCGCTCCCATCCCATCCCACGTTGAATCCAAACCAGTCACCAGTTCACCCGTCCATTTCAGATTTCACAAATCTTCCCAGTTCGAGATAAAGAATGCTGGCCCGAATTCCTCGCATTGGCCTTTTTTACGGCTTAAAACCCCTGTCCATCCACCGGTGAATATTGCATCAGCACCATCAGCATGATGGCAGTGGCTAAAGAGGGCTAGCAGCCGGAGTAATCCCGACGGAATTCTGGCATTCGGCACCATTTTACCTGTACAGCGCGAGGCGAAAATCCGATTACCGACAGGTCGCCACATGTTCGGCCCGTCCTATACACAGGGCACTGGGTGCTCTAAAAAGCTCTCCTGCCTTTTCTATTAGCGATATTAAAAATGCATTGGCCAACTGCCAGCAGCTCGTCTCTGGAAACATTTCTGACGAAACATTCCTTGCATTAAAGCGTGCGGAGACGCGTTACCTTGGTTACTTGGATTGAATATCTTGCTACACAAGCTCATCTGGTGTTCTCTCTCGCTCTCTCTCTCTTTCCGTTTTCGTTACAGTATCAGCGGCCGCAGCTTGGCACTCCTACTCGGAGCGCATGTTTTCCGACCCCCTGTACACCTCGCTCAAGCTACAGCAGAGCCAGCAGTCTTCCCCGCCCCAGCTCGTCCCACAACACTCCATCTTTCCCGACTCGACCTCCCATCTGGCGTCGGCCGCCGTGGCTGCAGCATCACTTGAACATCACCATCAGCACTCCCTCACGATCGGCGGTGGCCACCACGGTGTACCGCAGGGTGACATTTCCCATGCAACGGATCCGTTTCACCATCAAACGACCTTACCCGGCGGCACGGGTGGCGCTGGTGGCTACCCGTACCGTCAACCCTCCGATATTGTCACATCCAGTGAAACAGATTACTGTACCGGTGCCGGCGGTGGCGGTGGTGGTGGTGGTGGTGGTGCGTCCGCTTCCATCGCAAGCATTACCACCACGACCAACCCATCACCACTGGGCGCACTTCAACCGGCCAATGGAACACTCCATCAACGGCGAGGATCGCTGCAGCTGTGGCAATTCCTGGTCGCCCTGCTCGACGAACCCGCATCCAGCGCGGGCTGTATCGCGTGGACGGGTCGGGGCATGGAGTTTAAGCTAGTCGAACCGGAGGAGGTCGCACGGCGCTGGGGCATCCAGAAGAACCGACCCGCCATGAACTACGACAAGCTGTCGAGGAGTCTGCGCTACTACTACGAGAAGGGCATCATGCAGAAGGTGGCCGGCGAGCGGTACGTGTACAAGTTTGTGTGCGACCCGGAGGCACTGTTCAACATGGCGTACGGGACATCCGGTGGGCAGACGAATGTTTCGTGTGGCGGTGGCACTACGGGAATGGATGGTCCGTTGTCACACGCGCCTCATCACGGTGGGACGTCGTCTTCACCTAGCTGCGGTGGTCATAATGCGACCGGTGGGGGTCAGTTGGTTGGCGGCGATGGGACGGATGAGGTCGATCGGCACGCGTACTTCAACGGGAGCTCGAGCGGGTACAACCAAAGCGGCTGAAACGTAGCACGGTGGTGCTATTGGTCGTTTTGTGGTGGCGCTTAAACTATGGACAGAATCACACACGTACACATGATGTTTGCTCAACGAGGGTGGAAGGTAGGCCACTGAAAGTGCGGCACTCAATGACGGGGATCTTGCTAGACACCCCGATCCCCGAGGGCGTGAGTCTGTTTTACTGAATGAAAAGCAATAAAGAGTATTTAACTGAACACTGGTTCATGGAAGACCTTACTTACATCTCGCTTCTTGTAATCAAATATGAAACAAAGTACAGATTAAGAGTTTGGAAAGCTACTGAGTCGGAGAAACATACTAGAGACGAGATTAGTGTCAGAGCTCGTCGATGTTACATGGTCCGGCCCTCAATCATTCTCCAGGATGCACGGTCCCTGGCTGCAGCCTCCCATCCATGTAGACACCCGATCTCCGTCAGGTCTCGCTTCACCTGGTCCAACCATCGAGTTCGCTGTGCTCCCCTGCGCCTTATGCCCAACTGGGGATTGCTGTCGAACACCTTCTTGGTGGGGCATGAGTCCGGCATCCTCATGACATGCTCCTGTCATCGTATCCTGCCAGCCTTCGTCACCGTCAGGATGCTCGGTTCGCCGTACAGCTCAGCAAGCTCGTGGTTCATTCTTCTCCTCCACGCTCCATGCTCGAACACACCGCTCAAACACGCCCAGAGCGTTTGCATCCTCCGGTCGGATGGCCCAGGACTCGTGTCCGTAGAGGACAACCGGGCGAATCAATGTGCGATATATCTTCTCTGGATAAAGTCTTCTGGATCTCAGCAGCCGGTGAAGCCCATAGTATGCACGATTCCCCAGAGCAATGCGTCTTCGGATCTCGCTGCTGATGTCGTTGTTCGAAGTAACGACCGTCCCGAGATAGCAAAACTCCTTCACTGCCTCGAGATTGTCGCCGTCAAGTTATACACTGCTTCCCAGATGGTCTTGGGAACCCAAGACCCAAATTCTTGCTGATTCGCATTTGAGTCGGGTGTACGCCTCACACACCTTAGTTGTTGTCCTGCCGATGATGTCGATGTCATCCGCGAACCCAAGAAATTGGAGAAAACGGTAGAGGATCGTGCCACGGATGTCGTTGGGTTAGGGTCAGAGATGTTGAATCTAGATTGTTTCTCTGTACCTCAGAAAATCTGGAACTAGCTCATAGGCCAACAGTGAAGCAAATGTCTGAAATCGATGCAGGGACATATAGGAGTAAGACTTGAACAGTTTGGTCCGTCCAATTTCTTGGCTTCGCAGATGACTTGGCTTCGATGTGATAGAGGAGTTCCACTATCTAGGGACGTTTCTAACTTCAGAAAACGATATCCGCAGCGATGTCCGGAGAATGCATTGCACAGGGAAGTCGTGCATACTACCACTCTCACCATGTTCTAAGAACCTGAAGACTTTAAAACCCTACAAAACGTGAAATATATCTCGCAAACTAATTTTCCTGAAAGTCCGCTATAGCAGTGCTCTCCAACCTTTTGAAGTTCGCGGACCACTTGGTTTTGAAAATACCTTTGCCCCATTACATTTTGTAGACTTAGCTCAAAGTTTGTGATCAAGAATATGACTACGTCTGTTAACGCCACGGACCACAGGTTGGTAAGCACTCCGCTTAGGTACAAGTCTTGCAATGTTCATGATTGCTCTCCATATCCGGTTTAACTTTTCAGAATATCATATCGTAGGCCACCTTGAGATCGAACTGTACCTACCACAAGACCGTAATACCTTATGACCGGATCTAGTAAAAAACATTGAAGATGAGGCCGTGCAGTTTACTCATTCTCCTATTTTCATAACATTCACCTCCTTACAGCAGACAATACTTCCTCAGTTTGGTTGTACAAAGTAAGAACTGTTTTTATTTAAGTATATAGACCATACGCTGGCGAGGAGTAAAGTAAGTAAGTTCAATAATACATTACGAGATACATTTTTCTTGCTTTTGTTTGTTTGTGGGAATGTGTCTTGACTTAGCGACAGAAGTACGGCGGCGGGCCGCTACTGCCCGACTCACGGCGCTCCTTATTGAGCTTGGCAAAGAACTCGTTAATATCGTCGCGCGTCACGACCTGCTGGTTCGTGACAAACTGGTCCAGAAACTCGCGCAACCGGCTCGTCATGCGATTGTACTCCGTCAGCATATCGACCTGCGTAACCCGATCCAGCTGACCCAACATCTGCATGCCCTGCTCGTAGGCCGAACCGTTCGAGCCGTGCTTCTGCTTACCGACGTCCTCGTAATACTTCACCGTGTCCTGCTCGTCCAGCAGATACTCGACGTCATGCTTCTTGTACAGCTCGACGCATGCCTTACACTGGCACAGATACTTGCGCCATCCTTCGACCCAAAACGCTGCACCCTTCTTGTAGGCTTTCTCTCCATCCGCCACCACCACAGGTTTGGTGCAGATGTCCAGCGAAACTGCTGGTTCTTCCTTTTGCTTCTGTGGTTCCTCCCCTGTCGTTGCTTTCGAATCATCCAACCGACGTTGCTTTGGTTCGCTCGGTCCGGCTGTGTCCTGTGCTGCGTCATCATCAGCAGCGGCGTCAGCAGTAGCAGTAGCACCAGTGGCCGTTACATTCGATTCGTCCAACCCAGTTACATCCACCTGCACCGTATCGTCAAGCGACGTTTTGTTCGGGTCTTCAATTTTGCCCACATAATTCTGCAAAAACGGATTCGCCTCCATGCACCCACCGCACACCATCTCCCCGTAGTCCTTCGAGCTCTTTGGCTCGTCCAAGTCGAGGTGCCGCATGTGGTACCAATCCTCGCACACCACGCACTGGACCATTTCGTCCTGGACGTCATCGTCCGGATCCGGGTACGGCCGGTGGCAGACGCAGTACAGGCCGGAGAAGTTTTGATTGTACCGGTTCCGGTCGTTCGCTTCCTCCTTGCGCGGTTCCAGCTTGCACTTCACCTCCGGCATGCGCGGTCCACCGCAATCGCACCGAAAGTGACGCTTCGTGTACAGCTCCAGCAGCTCGTGATTGTCGTGGCACTGCAGCGAGCAGGCCAAACAGATGCCGCTGCGCTTCGACTCGATACCCCGCGCTTCCGGGACGCAGGTCAAACAGGCGTACAGTGCTTGCCGGCCAACGTATCCCTGTGGGAGAGAGACAAAGAGACAAAGAGAGCGAGCGTTACACTTTTTCCACGGGGACAACAATTTACGCATTCCACTACACCTACCTTCGGGTAGGTGCAATTCTTTTCGTCCGACCCACCCAACACGGCACGCGATGTTTCTTCCAGCTCTTCCTGCTCCTGCAAAATGTCCGGCATCGTCACGTAGGACGTATCCTGGTCTTGTTCCGCCTTTTGTTCCATCTTGTTAGCCCAGCTGTTCCTGCGGGTGTGAGAAAAAAATCGTTGCAGTCAATTAGCAAGCTTCCATCTTGTGGACTAGATCGTAGAAGAAAAAAAAAACATACCAGAACACTTCCTCTCCTTTACAAAATAGATAGCACTTATCGCACGAGTTTTAGCGAGCTGTTTTACGCAAAATTTAAAACATTCCACGCACAATGATGCGAACGAAATTTTAGGCAAAACAGTTTATCCAGACAAAGATTCCGCGAAATTGAGATGCACAAGCGCCAAACAAAATGCTCCCTGACAGCTGTCAAACTGGCCGGTATTGCTGTTTGCAGAATCGAACGCACTTGACCAAGATAAACACATTGCGTCAAATCCCGCAGGCCAAAACCCGGTTTTGCCCGAGCTCGCCAACGCTTCAAATCGGAGCGATTTTTCTTCGCTAGCAAGCGTTTTTGTAAGTCGTTGCGAGGGTTTTTGAGGGTTCAAGATGGTCACCAATAGGCTCGCGCTGGTGTGCGATTGTATTGGTGGCCAAAAAACATAAACACACAGCACGTCTCCCCTTTCATTATCACCCAGGGCTCCTTCATTTCATGTGTGTGTGTGTGCCATTTTACATATTCCCTCCGCCATCTCACTTGCTCATACATGTTCCGCTATTGCATCATCCGGTGGTGGCTTTTTATGTACTGTCTTTGTGTACTGTCTGGTGGCCTTGAGACGCAGGGAGAATCGGGTAAAGTCGGTATTGCACTTTTAACGGTGCGTTTATTGATGTATTTATTTCCCATGCTATACGGAGATCACACGAAGCGTAAACTTTGACGTAATTTCAGCCACATGATATAGGGTTGATCTTTTGACGGGAATTTTACGCTCTCCCATACAAACAAGCGTGTGTTTGAGTTTACGCTTCGTATGACGTCCGTACAAGGGCGGTGTCTGTGCTCTATTGCACGCAATTTTATCGGCGCTGTCAAACGCTTTCTCGATTCATATTGCGATTATTTGAATGATTTTAATAGTTTAACAACTGTGAAAAATTTAGTAGAGGTTGTTCCTCACAAAACGCCACACAATTAGTTTGACAGTTAAGATCACATCTGTCAAATCGCATACGAATTTCGTCCGATAAAATCGCATCTGATGAGCGTTGCTACGGGCCTAAACGGTCATCAACACAACGAAAGGCATATGGACAAAGGTGGACGAAGCGTTCGAGCGAGATGCAGCGACACTCGAACGTCAAAAACCCCTCGCTATGTTGTACGGGTAGCCGCGACAGAAAATCTGCTTCATAATTCCTTTCCGCTCCCAAAAGTGGGAGGCACGTCGTATCTCGGCAGAAGAACACCCCGTTCAGTTCCAATTCACACACAAACGCGTTGGCACACGCACACTGGGTTCGTCCGAAGCAGCGTTTTTCAGCTGCCCAAGCTGCTGCGTTTCATCAGAAGAAACAAAAAAGTGGCAAAAAAGCAGTAGTCGAACCAACCAGTGTCGCGTACCACCACCTCCTCCGTAGTACCCACTCTCTCGTAATACAGCGCGCGCGCGTGTGTTCGTGTGTGTGTGTGTGCTCTGGAATCACAAAGGTGCGAATTAAAAAAAGCTATCGAAACCTCGGAATCGTAAAGGGAAAGGTAATCTTCGATTTTGCTCGATGGTTGGTGCTACTGCTACAGTTGGTCGATGTGTTCCGGGTGTGACGGGGAAAGAGGGAGTGCGGTATGAAAAAAAGGGAATGGTACACACACAGTCCGCCTGTGTAGGGTACGGGTGCGTGTGTATGTGTGAAAAGCTTGCATAATTTCCCGATCTGCTGCTGCTGCTGCTGCTGCTGCCGCCGTGTGCCCCCCTTCTGTGTGTGTGTGTGGCTGTTCCCTGTTTGAACATGTCTAAGCAGGATCTAATTTTATCACCCCCTTTTTCTGCGTCGAAAAACGAAGCAAACTCTTTTTGTAAGGGAGCGATGGTGGCGGCAGATCTCAAGGCACTTGGCACACGTTGATGTGTGTGTGTGTGTGTGTGTGTGCAAAGAGAAAGAAGATCAGGTTTTTTAATCCATCATCGGTGATAGACAGAGAACGAGCGAATGGTGGAGGAGAGGTAGGGAAAAAGGGCGCTGATTAGATGGGTGTTATGTATAGCAAGAGTTTAGCTAACACACACACACAACCACACGCAGAGGAACCGAGCGCAAATTTGCTATCGAGTTTTTATTTTTCTCACCTTCACCGAAATGGTTATCGCTGCGCACGACAAACAAAATCGGTGAAGAGAAATGTCAGCAGCAGCAGCAGCAGCAGCAGAGCCCTTTCCGCTTGTCTCCATGGTTGTGTGGTTGCGATGGGGGAAAACGGCCATGAAGGGGGGACACACACCATGGGAGCTAAATGGTATCAAAGTGTGCGCGCAACCCATAGCGACCGAGCTGGCCGTAATGGTCGGGTGTGTGTGCATTCGTTATCTCTTTACCTTCCAATCTTTTCTCCACGATTGTGCGTGTGTGTGTGTGTGTGTGTGTGCATTTAAAAAGCCATAAAACCCCGAGTGATTTATAGTACGTTCGAAACTCCGGAAAATTTTAATAACGTTCGCGATATATCGCGAGCAAATAGCACTTTTGTCCCAGTTTTACTGCAACGCGCTGCTGCTGTATCGGTTTTGTGCGCAAATGCTACGCAAGAAGGAGAGCGCGGCGCTGTTCTCAGTGGTGTTGTGTTTTGCTGTTTTTCACTGAGTCATTGTTGTCGAAACACATGCGTTTGTGAAAGTGTGTGTGTGTGTGTTGTGTGTGCAAAACAGATCTTCCATTTGCACAACTGTAGCTCAGCAGCAACAGCAGTACCGAGATTCCACGGGGCCACTCTGCCGTCAAAATGGCGAAAAATCAGCAGCAGGCAGGCAACGGTGTGTGTGATAAACAATAAAAAAAACAACAACATGTGTGTTGTTGCCCAAAGCACACCACCTCCGCTTTAGCTGCAAAAATAGCCCCACAAAAAAGGGCGAAACGCACACAAAGTTGAAAGATTGGCGCTGAGCTCTCTCTCTCTCTCTTTCTCTTTGGTGTCTCTGCCCCGCTGGGGTATCAGATGGTGCATTGGTGGCGGATTGTTTGTTCGTAAACAGTTGCTTTTCACGACTGTCGGTTCTCGTCCTGCTTGTTGGACGTGATTTGACACACAATAGACGACGATCGATTTTCTGTCCAGGGTGAACACACTCGCACGCGCCACTCTCTTTACATTGGAGAGTGGACATTAATGGAAAAATCGATGGAGCGTTTTTTGTTTGCCTCTTCTCATGGCCATCTAAGATCGCAGGGGAAATTCGGATATGCTAGGGATTCCTTTTATCCAGTAAAACTGGGTTTCCGAGAGGACCTGGAACCCTCATTCTGCTCCCGTTGTCTATATTATGTCCATTTTCCTATACTTTTTCACATACCAGTACCATTTCCAATTTAAGGTGAACAGAACAAAAAAATCAATGCTCGTACCAAAACGGTGAGGATGCCATGGCAACGGATGCAGCGGAACAAGCGCCACACAATGAGACACTGTAAAAAAACGAAAAATTAAAATAACGCTCGGAGCTAACGCGTAACGCCAAATTCGCACGCCAAATGTGATGAAACGTTGCACGGTTGTGACGAAATAATAATGCGTTTTTTTATCATCTCTTTCTCTCTCTCTCTCTCTCTCTGGCTGACTCAGATGTCATTCGCAGTGGTACACACACACACATGTACAGTAGGCGGCGGCGATAACGCAAGAAGAAGTTTCAAAACATTGCGTGTGCTGCAAACAACGTGGCGCGGCTTCCGACAAGCCGCACAACCGTGCGCAATATGCTTTTCACTTGCAAAATCAATGTACCGTGTGGCACGCCAAATGGGAACAAAATATTCGTTTTCTGTCCGATCGTGGTGGTGGTGGGTCCTCCGTGTAAGTTACCGCATCCCGCCCGAGGGGAGGCCAATTTGTCCCAACCCAAACCAATCGAAGAAGATGGCGGTGGGGGAGAGGGGGTAGTGTAAGGCTTTAGTCCCCGCGTTATAACGCGCACACGAGAGTTACGGTTTCGCGAAAGTTAAGCGGTGGCGAATGCCCCCTTTCTACACCGACCGGAGATGGACGGGGAGGGAATTAATAAACCTCGCAACACGGGCTAGCGCGCCGAACCGCCATTCCGCTGGCCACTTCCGGTTCGGTTGCCGTGTGTGCGTGTGTGTGTGTGTACACCACACTGTAAGCCGTTAGAGCCCACCTTTTTCCACCTTTTAATCCACCATTTCCCCCCATAGGTGGCCGCCCGAAGAAGAAGAAACGTGAGGCACGATTACTGGGCGCTGCTGTTACATGCCCCGAAGGCTTTAGCGAGCACCAACCACCACCGCGTTAGAGAGGAAAAATACATTTGCCCAAATTGCGTAACGTCACTGGCTTCAACTGCCACCGCGCCACCAATCACGGTCGCAATTTATGGCCGCACACAATGCAATTATATTTCACGAACCTTCATTTCACTCATTTGGCACACAAGGGACACCACCACACTCAGCCATCAGCCTGCCGTTGATTTGGTTTTCGATTATTAGCGGGGGCCGCGCGGCCACACTGTCAATTTTTTGGTCGGCGGCGCGCTCGAAAGCGCCCGAAAATTGGAAATGCGAAGGAAAAGCGGTGTCTGGCGGCGGCGGCGGCGGTGTCGGCTGCTGCATTGTGTATTGTTTGGTTGCTGTGTGCGAGCGAACGGGTTGTGAAGAAGAAAAAAAATGAAAGTTAACCTTTTGGCCACTGCAGCTCGGTGAAGCGAGTAGCCTCCTTAACATACGATGCTGTCTAATATTATTATGAAGGGCACGATTTATGATCGAAATGCATAAACTATTGATCAACCAGCGTTTGAAATATGGATCACTGTTAAACCGAATAGATTATGCTTCAAGTCTTAATTTGCATAAAACTCTTGCTTGTCTATTGCGACGAAGAAGAAAAAGCAGCAGAACTCAATGCGCCGGCAGCATGTTTGCGAGATGATGGCGCCAATATAATTCAAACACAGCAAGAACAACGGCAACCGACGAGCATCACCATCATTCAGTACATCGGTGTTTTTCTTCCACCCCCCTCCCCCCCCCCCCCCTTACCGTGTCCATTCTGACCTACTTTTGTGCGCCACGCTCTTCTTCACAAGATATGGTACAAGCTGCGCCAAACACAAATCCAATCTCAGGGAAGAAGAAAGAGAGCAGCCGATCAGGTACTCTAACCAGCATCATTACACCACTTGCCATTGTTTGCGTCCGCTTGCAGCCTACAGCATCTCGTTCGTCTTTAATTGATTGTTGTCTGGGGCAAAAAAAAGCAAAAATCCTAACCAACCCCCCAACAAACTTCACACAGCCCGCTGTTTACAACACAGAAGCGACAAAAATAAACACACTATCTCTCACACGAACATACATACAAACACCCCATCATGCCACCCCCGCCAGTAGTGGGTGTGGGGGTGTCTATTGAATATGCTGCTAGAGCACACACGCCCGGAGGACAGTGGACAGAAAGCATTAGAGCATCATACATCACGCACTCCTTCCCTCGGGAGCGAAAAAAAGCGTGTGTGTCAAGTGGTCGCGCAAAAACTCGCGCAAAAAAAACAGTACCAGCGCGTATGATGCTCCCGTGCACGATCACATCGAAGCAGGCTATTTTGGGACGATCCTGCCCAAAAGGCTAAGAACGATATGCAGGCACACCCAGCAGCATCAGTTATTACACACGGCGAGCGGTTGTGTTTTCTCATGGTGGAAATCTGTTTTTTCGTGTGACAGTTTGCGTACTGAACGGCTGTCGTCAAACCCAATTTAAAGTACGAATTTACAGAGCCGTCAATATCTCGTGGGTGTTAAAGGGGGATAAGTAGCAGTGGGGAGAATGAAGTAATTAGCAGAATTTTGCCCAACTGTTTTTGTGTTGTTTTGTTTTACGTTAACTACGCTTTTTACTAATTTTGATGTGTTTTTTCTTTACCCGTTTTAGCTTTGGATTGGAAAACAACAACCCAACATAGTTCGCAGGCGGAGAGAGCAAACCGCAATTTGTAACCATCTTGAAACACATTCGCCTTCTTGATCATCATTCGATTGGCACACACGCCGGCAGGCAGACTGGCAAGAAAACCAAGCAGCAGTCGCTTGTGCGTGTGTGTATTGGACGGAGTGCTAGTTTCATGTTTTTGGATCACTGAAAAGAAGAAAAGAAAAACCGCGTGCCTCTATTTGGAAAAGCGTAGTGCTGCATCGCACTGGATATAGAACCGTGCAAGTGAGTGTGTGTGTGTGTGTGGGTGCTGGTTTTGCGCAAGTGTTTGTGAGGCACAGTGAGGCACTGGTTTTTCCGACCGAAAAAAAAAACACAGTGCAAAACACTTTATATAGTGGAAATTTAGTGAAAATCATCCCTCCACAGCTGAAAATTGGATGTAAAACGGAAGTATCAAAAGCAGTTCATTTAGCCGAAAAACAAGTTAATCCCTTTCCCCTAAATTAAGAAGGGTGCGCACTGGTTTTGAGAAGAAATCGGTCTCATATGCCCCATCGTCGACAATGGCATAAAACGGGGGCAAAACAACAACAAAAAATCAACGAGTGCGTGAAGAAGAGGCCGGGCGCGGTCGGGTGTATGGTGAACCGTTGGCAGACGTCGTGTAGCAAACGGGTAATCACAACCATCGAAAAAGAGCCCTCCCTCCCCCTTCCGATCAGTAGAAAGAACGAAGACACGAAGATCGTCGTTTGAAGGATTCGCTGCTGCTGTGTGCAGCAAAAAAAAAAGCGCACACACTGCGTGAAAGGTAAGTTTGATCAGTTTACCTTAACTTAATGTTACTTTTTTAATACTTTACTTTAAGAAACGAACGGACAAACGCGTTGCCAATATGCACATGCACACGGAAGGCATGGTTTTGGAAGTATGGATTAAAAACACTGCGTGTTGCTGCGATCGAGTCACGAACGAGGTGACAGAATGTTGGTGTGCGCAACTTTCGCGCTTTGTCTCGGTGCACACCGCGCGCACGCGGTAATAACTTAGCTCTACCAAAGTCGCGTGTGTCTGTGTGTCTGTCTGTCTGTATGTCCGTATTGCCACCTATTAAACACATTTTAATGGTGGCCCTATGGCCGCGCTGTGAGAGATTGTTACTTATGCCAGAATCACGCAGCCGCGCATGCACTGCATCGACACCGTGTGCGCGCGCGAAGGGGCAAAGAATAAATAAATATAAAGCGCAATCATCGCACAACCGCACGATGCACCCCCTATCCCGGGCTCAAGGCGGTTCGGGTGGAGAGCAAGTCGTTTGGGGAGTAGCGGGCGTTTGCTTGCATGCAAAGCACAGTTTCTTAACGGTCATGCTAATGCCTGGGCCTCAAAGTCGAGCGAGGAATCAAAACCAGATTGTACACACCAGAGGGAAGGGTGCAATTTTGGAATCCGCAACACGTGTGTGTGTGTGTGTTCGCACACACATACGCATTAGAATGTGTGAGATATGCGAAATAATCGGCGCAGTGTGTTGTGCTGCTCGGTTTGTTTCACACTTCCTCGACGGAGTGTGTGGAGTTTCGGTTACTCCGGCGCTATATCAGCCGACGCGGCGTGATTGAAGCGCTTTTGAGAGCGCAACCATAGACACACATACACACACTACTGGGCTATTACGCGCTGTCCCTACTAATTCGCGCAATCCATAGCTCACAGCGGAACGGCGGTGTTTGTTGCGCATTGAAACACGTGTTTCAATTGGTGCTGCTGCTGCTGCTGGGACGGACGAGAGCGTGCGCGCGCAGCTGCGTCGCGCTTTTCGCGCGGGTGGAATGTCCTGAAGAATTCAATGTCAAAACAGTTCGAGGTCTGCCCCTTTTTGTGCCCTACGGTGCAAGCGGGGAAGGGATAAGGGGTACAGAAAGATAAGAGGGCGCGTGGAAGCCGTTTGTGAGAGACGACACGGAAACACAATACGACAATGTGTGTGTGTGTAGGTACGCTATGGCCACGGCAAGACGCATTAGAAGACAATGGAGACGACGATGCGGCGTGGTGTTTGCCTATATTCGGTTAAACAGGTGGAAGAGCTCCCACCCCTTTCTAGCTCCACCTTCTGGCTAACTGTTCTTTTTTTTGCGCAAAAGAATAAAACACGCCGCGGCGGGTTTTCGGTGTGACGCGTGGGTTTTGGGACGTGTTTTTTTTCTCTCCCCCAACACAGCACTGCGTAAGCACGCCCCAGGGCGCAACACTGTAGCACAACCGGTGTACACACACCCTGCCAGTGTGCGCCGTTAATTCTTTGCGCAGTAAGATTCTCTCATAGTGCCACAGCGCAACACCTATAACACCTCCTCACCAAAGTGAGCTTTTTTGTTGGAGTGGTCGTCGCTCCGTTAGTGTTGTGGCGGCTCTGTGCGGAGTGCGGGGGGTAGAACGCCACAAACCAGTCGAACTCGAACGCTCCGTTGCTCAAGTTTTGCGATCTTCTTAGAGTATTTATTGGCCACAGTCGCATTTACCGTATTTGCGTATCTGCAGAGTATCGTGTACCGTACCCCACACTCTGAGGCTTTACGTACGCACCCGCTATTGCGTGCTCTGTCCTCCGAGAACTCGTTTTTGTGGCGTTACGTTTCCGTGACCCTTAATCGCGATCAACGAATGCAAAACATTACCCGTTTTTTTTTTTGCTTCTGTCGTTGCTGTCGGCCATGAATTTAAGAACTGTTGGTCCTCCCTGCCACTGTTCCCCATCGCTCTCTGCGAGTGTCAGTTTGAAGTAACGTCCAAGACACCACAAGACACCAAAGGCAAGCACATTTTGTTGTTGCTGGTTTGTGCTGGTGTTACTGCGGCATACTTTTGCGACCTCAACGAAGAGGGTAAACCCTCTTACCCCCTTAAAGAACCGGAGTCGAGTCGTGGTGGTTTAACTGTTGTAGTTGAGTGGCAAAGAAGAAGGCTGATGAGAAGGGGACACCGAACCTTACGTCTCGGGTTAATGTGTGTAACGTCGTGTGATGATGATGATGATGATGGCGTGGTGTTGTGGTGGTGGTCTACTTGCACAATGATGACCTTCTTCTTCCCGGCGGAGCTTAGAACGGCGCGGAGGCTTTCGAACTGAAACAAAAAGGCCCGAGTCACTTTCCTGTGTAACTTGTTTCCCTTCCAGATGCGCGCATGGTGGTTTGTTTTTGTTTGGTTGTTTTGCCCTCATCCGGGACAACTTTCTTTTCCACCTCCGTTCCAATCCCCCCCACCGTGCCCCGAGTCCACCTTCATTATCTCTCGGACTTTTGTTGCCCGCCCAGCACTCAGCTGCGAAGGTCGCCGTGAAAGAGCTCCCACCCAGAAGGGCACCGATTCGCCGTTACCATTTTATGCACCGGAAGGCTGGTGTTAAATTCTCACCTAAACCCAGCGTTCAGATATTACATACACACACGAGTAAAAAGCTCCCTTTCTCTGCCACCGCATTAATATGATGTGTTCAGTAGCGCAAAAAAAAACATACATAAAGACCAACAAAACAACGTGACTCTCTAGAGAGACCGTCCGTCCGTTCGTGGTTGGAATTAATAAATTACCCTTGTTCGCATCTGGCATTTGGTTGCTGTTGCGGTGTGATGTGTACATCAACCTCTCGAGCGCAACCAGCTGTGTAGAGAGCCCCCCGATGTTGCTGCAAGCTTGTTTTTATGACCGACCGACCGGACTTCTGGCAACTTGGTGGCAGAAAGGAGTGTGGCTGAGCAAACGGGGGGGGGGGGGGGGGGGTTCTGCTCAAAACTCAAATGCGAGTTGGAGGTGATGGTGTACCCTTGTATACACCCAAAATTATGAGATCATTCAAGCATAAAGAGAGTTGAGCTTTTGCTCCTTCCAACCAACTCAAACCACCTCCGAGGAGGATGAAGTGGTGGATCTTGTGTATGAAAGAGCGAAGAAAGGGAGTCTTTGCCCCTTTTCCGCCTTACTGAGCACAACCGCACAACTTGTGGATGACTCGGTTTGTGTGTGTGTGTGTCAATTCCACTTAGTTTGCCTGCTGTGTTGCTACATTGTTCCAACAACTTTGGTCGGAGTTGCACTCTTCCGAGTCCAAGATCTTCCGGAAGTTGTCTTATAAAGTGTGTTGTGTGACTGTCGGCCGTGGTCTCTCCTCTATTGCGAGAGTGTCTGAGTGTATATCTCCATTGGTGGTAAGCCACACAGTCTTCCCGGTCATGATCATGATGTTTACCTTTTTAGCCTGGCCTCGTAATGTAAAGAAAGCCATCTCACAACGCTCCTCTTACCTTCCTTGTTGCATGATCACGAAATGCATTCAAAGATCTCTCCCGCGTTTGCAGTTGACTACGTTCGAGAGGGAAACGACGAGAGCTTACAAGACGACTGTGTGGCTGTCTGTTTGTGTGTGAGGGCTAATGAAATCGCTTCGCTTGAACTGTTCGTCTCCTAAAGTCAGGGAGAGAGAGAGAGAGAGAGAGAGAGAGAGAGAGAGAGAGAGAGAGAGAGAGAGAGAGAAAGGGAAGGGACAAAAGACCAGACACAGTCGTGTATAATGCGGAAGAGATCTTCCCATGTCAAAGTGAGGAGAGGGAAGTGTGATGACGGCTTGCGGTGTGGCGATGGAGGCCCTCATTTCTTAACCCATTGGAGATGCTTCCGTAACCTACTAAAACCCCGGCCGCTTTCCGTCGTACTCCTGGCCCGCTGGTCTTTGTGTGTGGGTTTGATGACTCTTCTTATGTTAAATATTCATTATTAGCTCTAAAAAGGAACAACGGTGCTTCTTTGCAAATAAACGGTTGAAGTGAGCGGTGTACAGGAAAGAAAGAGAGGAAAGAACTATCTTAAAACTTTGTTTAATAAAAATGATATATCTGGAGCTCCTATCTCTCTTGATCAGACTTTTGCACAAACTGTGACTCATTTCTGACACAAGTTTCGGTTGAGCTCCGGAAACACTGGCGCACGGCTTTGTGCAATGGAAACTCCCCGGCAGTGGTTTCTTCATTGCTTGCTTTCGGCATGGAATTTACCCAAGGCTACTCGGCAACGATCAAACTGTAGCCGCTTCGCGAGTTCTTGGGTCCGTTCGCGCGCACGCCTCTCTGTTACATTTGCAATTGACAACAACCACCGCATTTCATTGATTTAATAAAACTCTACTGATGGAAATGGGGGAAAATAAAAGTAGCTACATCAATACGCGCCACTAAACGCTGCTGTGGTGTGGTCCTGTTGTTGTTGGTGGTGGTCGTCGTCCCCCTTTGCTCCGGATGACAGTTACGTGGTGTTTTATTTCCCATCTTTCAATCGTCAGAGTCACCACCTGGGCACCACAGACCTTCGGCGAAGAAGGCAGTCATCATCATCATCATCATCGCCCACCTCGGGGTCGCTGTATTGATCAAACGGAACGGAAATGAACTCCGGAACGGCAGTAGGAGTTCGGCGTGTGGCGGTCGCCGAAGCTGCTCCTTATTCTCTGATCCACGTTTTCGGACACGCGCCCGTGTGACCCTGGCGAGGCAGGTAGGCCCCAGGTGTGTGCTGTGTGCGAAAGACTGGCTATTGACCGGAGATTTTAGACTTTTATTCCACGACTGGATTCACTTCAAGGCCGCATGATTTTTTGTTGTTGAGGTTGTTGTTGCTCCATCCGATGCTTTTGATTCTTTGACCGAGCTACAGTGTGGTTCAAATCAATTCTCTTCTTCGTGTGCTTTATATATCGGTCGATATACATCAATTTGTTTTGCGGGGAACATTGGCTCAAGCTTTTTGCTCCTTTTCCCCCGCCAAATTTCTGGCAGAATAATAATCGGATCCCCAGCAGAGCATGAGGAGCTGACGAATACACTAATAGCCGTCAATAAAGAAAATGATGATTCTATTGAACCTATTACTACTACTGGCCTGTTGAAAGGCAGGAAGAAGTATCTGAAGAAGAGTAGGCATTAATTCGATTTTTGTTGTTTGTCTGTTTGAAAAGGTTTTGTTTTTATCTAACAATCACACATAACCGGTCCCCCCAGGGCAGGCAGAGGCAGGCTTGGATAAGAGGTTGGCTCTGGTGGGAAGAATCAAGAAAGCTGAGCAATTAATGCAACTAATACTGCTGCTAATTACTGTGCGGTGCGTTTTGTTGCCATTTTCGTGTATTGTGTGTGCGTTTCGTTTTTTTTTTGTTGTGCCAAATTTTTATCTATACTCACACATTTCTTGGATGCGCTTTTCGCAGTATTTTTTCTTTGCTGGGGTTTTTTGGTGTGATCAATCACATTTGCAGGGTCTGAGCTAATACCGCTTGAGTTACGTACGGCGCTGTAGATCGCTACTATCCGGCAATAGGTTACGCATACTACCACCACCACCACCATCCTCCTCTCCACAGTTTATAAGGGTAGGAAAACTCGAGGAAGCCCCTAGCACACAGGCTTATTCAACTGAGCGGATTTGTGGATGATACGGGCTAGAGCGAGTGCGGGGTGGCGTGCGCGCGTGTGAGCAAAACAACGAAATATATAGGAAGTTATCAGGGCGAGATTTTTCAAGTGTGCATTTGTGGGAAAAGATAAGGATGAAAGTAACACTGGCGAGGCTTTTTTTCCTTTCGAACATCATAAATTGTCTGATGAATTTCGTATTTTATACGAACCATCTGGCCTAAAAAGAAATTACGGGAACACGGGGCACTGAGGGCGATGCACCTTTTGCACCAATTTATGCTATTATAAGATAAAATTATGTGCGTCCAAACCATAATTTCAAAAGTCCCCTGGAATTATTAATGCCTTAAACTTGAAATTCTTAGATAATGTCTGTCAAAAAGATTTTTTATTTATAGTGACTTTTGTCCTTATGAACAGTTTCGTCACTTGATTGTTGATAAATGCAAACCTCATCTTCTAGAAGAAAGGATCCTTGCATGCCTATGATTCATAGGCATTATCCAAGCATTTCCGGTTCAAAAACTTTTTGTGAACGCTCAATAAATCGTGAAACGAATCCAAACATTTCGGGAAGTGTCTAAAAATTATCGGACAAAAAAAAACACGAAAAACTTTGCAATTATTATATTGTGAAACGATAAAGTGCCACTAAATGTCTCATTCATTCTTGAAAGGTCGTCTTAATAAACTCAGGCACTGAGAACCGTTCTAAACATTTGATTGCATTGGAAATTACATCTGTGTAACATCTGTGTCTGTGTAACATTGCCGGTATGGAGAGGTGGGTTGGGTGCCCTAATTGCCCCGGGCTCCCCTCTCACCAAGCTAGTCTGTAATGGAGTAGTAGGTCGCTATGATTCATGCCAGTGATAAATCAATAAACTTTGATCAACAAACATACCCTCAAACCTCGTGGCGTGTGAAGGGACCACACAAACCCGCTGCTAAAACCTCTGAAGGCAGCAGTAGTTGACCTTCGAAATGAATAAGGACATATGTTGCCCCCTGTTGTAGTATGTATGGCCGCTGTCCTCTCCCGGTCGCTGCTTATCAGAGATAACCGCTGTTTGGCCTCCGGGGCGCTCGCGTGTTCCATTTCTTTTTGCTGATCCTTCGCCTCAATACAACAGCATAAGATTGTAGAAGCTGTGTGTGTGTGATTGCTGTGTAAAGAAAAAAATAATTTCCATTACGACAACGCCAAGACACAGAGCGAGAAGAGGAGCAAATTATGAGGAACCGTTTCTATCGTTGGTATTGATTATATTTCTCATAAAAATAGACAGCAGCGAGAGGAGGAAGTTTGTGTTGGCTGCTGTCGCGCACGTGCCTTGATGGGCGCCCGGCTGCACCCTCTCCCTTTCCCGCTTATTAGACCCTTCGTGCATGGTACGACGAGCGCCGTCTGTTTGTGCAGCGTGCATATTTGTTGTTGCAACATCAACCTACTCCACCACCACCAGCAGCAGCAGCAATATTGAACAGCAACAATCGCTCGAGCGTGCCCACCATGCAAAAAGGGCTACTCGGTTATGTTTTGCCACTTCTCACTAGCCATGGCATGCTACAGTATGTGTGTTGGTTCCTCGTTGGTGGTCACAAACACGACGCGGGCTGGCTCTGGAGCGTTTGTTGGCTGGCTTGCTTTGATCGGTTACACAACATCGGGCTTGATCGCGAGCGACGTGTCGAGTTTCACTTTGCCGAAAATTCCCCAGCACGGAAGGTGGGAGCGCACGCTTTCGTCATAGTTGCGCCATTGGAAGTGGCCGCCCCATCGGATGGCTGTGGCGGTTGCTGTCTGGCCTTTTGGAGCGGCGGTTCGTTAATTCCCCGACCCAGTGGCGGTGGCCACTTAGACACTGTGTGCACGTTGCTCTGCCACGCCATCGATGGTAAAAATAGGACTGAAATAACGCACTTCTGGCCTTTTAATACGACATTACGCGGCCGCTGATGGGGCATCTCCGTTTTAAAATTAACGATCTAATGCATCTCTTTCCCTTTCTCTCTTTCTTTCCAGATGGGAGACGTCGATCCTGAAACACTTTTAGAATGGCTCTCGATGGGTCAGGGAGACGAGCGCGACATGCAGCTGATTGCGCTGGAGCAACTCTGCATGCTGCTGCTCATGTCCGACAATGTAGATAGATGTTTTGAAAGGTAGGGCTGGTGATGATGCTGCAATGGAGCCAGTGTGTATGTGCATTATGGCTAAACAATCGCCCCCTCCCCCTCTCTTTTCGTTGCAGCTGTCCACCGCGAACGTTCCTGCCCGCGCTGTGTAAAATATTTCTCGACGAGCTGGCGCCGGAGAATGTGCTCGAGGTGACGGCCCGCGCCATCACGTACTATCTGGACGTGTCGTCGGAGTGTACGCGCCGGATCGTCGCCATCGATGGGGCGATCCGCGCGATCTGCAACCGGCTCGAGGTGGCCGACCTCGAGAGCCGCACGAGCCGCGACCTGGCCGAACAGTGCATCAAGGTGCTGGAGCTGATCTGCACGCGGGAGGCGGGCGCCGTGTTCGAGGGCGGCGGCCTCAGCTGTGTGCTCGCGTTCATCCGCGACAGCGGCTCGCAGATCCACAAGGACACGCTGCACTCGGCGATGGCGGTGGTGTCGCGGCTCTGCACGAAGGTGGAGCCGTCGGGCGCGAACGTGCAGACCTGCGTGGAGAGCCTGAGCACGCTGCTGCAGCACGAGGATCCGCTCGTGGCCGACGGGGCGCTCAAGTGCTTCGCCTCGGTGGCGGATCGGTTCACGCGCAAGGGCGTGGATCCGGCCCCGCTCGCCGAGTACGGGCTGGTGAGGGAGCTGCTCCAGCGGCTGAGTAATGCCGCCGGTGGGCCACAGATTTCATCGAGCGGTGGCGGTGGCAGTGCTGCGATCTCCTCCAGCCTGGGAACAAACTCATCCACGCACCCGGAATCATCGCCGTCCGCGGCACAGCTGTCGTCGTCGGCGCCTAAGTCAGCGCAGGGCGCGATGGAGGCGGGCCGATCGAGCCAATCGATCGCAACCACGATCTCGCTGCTGTCGACCCTGTGCCGCGGCTCGCCCTCGATCACGCACGATCTGCTCCGGTCCAATCTGCTCGAGGCGATGGAGCGCGCGTTCAAGGGCGACGAGCGGTGCGTGCTGGACTGCATGCGGCTGGCTGACCTGATTCTGCTGCTGCTGTTCGAGGGCCGGCAGGCACTGGGGCGGGTCGGTGGATCACAGGGTCAGCTAGCGCCGCGTGTTCGGCGGGCCGATTCCAGCACAGAGCGCACCCACCGCCAGCTGATCGACTGCATCCGCAGCAAGGACACGGAGGCGCTGATCGAATCGATCGAGTCGGGCGGCATCGACGTGAACTGTATGGACGATGTCGGGCAGACGCTGCTGAACTGGGCGTCCGCCTTCGGGACGCTCGAGATGGTGGAGTTTCTGTGCGACAAGGGCGCGGACGTGAACAAGGGCCAGCGCAGCTCGTCGTTGCACTACGCCGCGTGCTTCGGGCGACCGGGCATTGCCAAGGTGCTGCTGAAGCACGGTGCCAATCCGGATCTGCGCGACGAGGACGGCAAAACGCCACTGGACAAGGCGCGCGAACGGCCGGACGAGGGCCACCGGGAGGTGGCCTCGATCCTGCAGTCGCCCGGCGAGTGGATGATGGCGGCAACCCGGTCCGATGTGAAGTGCGGCGACAGTGGCGATGAGACGGGCGGTGCTGGTGGTGTCGGGGAACCGCGGGGCGATCCGGAGATGGCGCCGGTGTATCTCAAGTTTTTCCTACCGACATTCTGCAAAACTTTCCAAAGCACAATGCTTGCTAGCGTGCGTAGATCTAGCTTAGGTGAGTGTTAGTGGTGTGAGTTTTTGGGAGAAAGGTGTCTTTCAACTAATCGCGTTTCCTTTTCCGTTACAGGACTTATCAAGAAAATGATCCAGTATGTACAGCCGGAGGTGCTCTCGAAGCTCTGCTCCTCCGAGGGTCTGCAAAGTTACGAGCAAAGCCTAGGCACGCTTCTAGTCGAAGTCATCGCAAGCGTGCTGGACAATGAGGTATGTGTTGGTTGGTGACGAAAGGGCATTGAATACGTTTCTCAGTTCCTCTTTCCAACCAAGCTTCAACCAAAATCGACACCCATGGCGCTACTTTTGATTGGATTTCCTCGTTCTTTTCGGATCGCTGTGCTTGGTGAAATTGCTCAAAATTTGGCATTACTCAATCGTGCACATAAACAGTCTCATTTGAAGAACTCTCACCTTCTTTTTTTGGCTGGAATCGCACTCGCTCTCAGTCTCTACACGATCCATTTCTTCCCAACCATAATCGTGTGCCGTGTGCCGTGTGTACGAAATGTGGCGAAGTACTGTACTAAAGCGTCGAAAACTTTCCATTCGGGCCTTACTCCCTTACCCCTTTACAGATTAGCTACAGCTGGCCACCGTTGAGCCAACCCTCCACCGCGTTGCCGGCGTACTATCCGCCCCTTCCTCCGCCGTCACCGCCGATCCTAACCGTCGCGCGCCATAGTTCTAGTAGCGTTAGCCATAGTCTCCTAACCAAGCACAGCTGCGCCGAGCGGTTGAGCAAGTTTGTGCAGGCCAAGCGACAGCGGCGCAATTCTAGCAGCTACATAATACCGCCGCCGCCACCGCTGCTACCGTTGACACCGCCACCACCGAGCGCCACCCCGGCAAGGGCAAACGACTCGGACGAGGACGCGGATGAAGAGTGGGCCGGTGCCTCCGCCGGTTCGAAAAGCAATAACAATAGTAGCGACCGCACCACCACCACCAATCCTCGCAATCGCACCCAAAGCAATTGGTCAGATCTTAGCATTGCGGTAATGATAACGTCTCTCTTGCCCCCTTCCCATTTTGTGTTTCTTATCTTTCTTTCTTTTTTCTTTATGGTTTATTCCTATCGCCGGCACCAGTTTTATAATCCAATTTATTGTTTGCGTTAATTTTTGCGCATTTGTTTTTTTTCTAAATCGTAGCGAATTGAATTAATATTACATTGGAAGCGCATAATCATTGGCGGCTCGGTGCTTTATTTAATATTCAAAAATTGATGTGTCACATGCCATTTGTAAAATAATGCTCGTCGCTTCACATAGGCAGTTAATTTGGCGAAAAATGTGTTTAAAAGTTCAATCATTCTCTGTTTCGCAGAACCATATTTTGCATCTCTTCTTCTTCTACTTCTTGCTGGCTAATGGGACGATGACGATGTGCGCACGGTTTGCTTTTTTTTATTAGACAAAATTGATAACACACACCAATCAATGATTTCGTTAGTCAATTATGAGTTATTTTATTATGTTTCTGTACCCCTTTCTCTCTCTTTATTTCTCCCTACGTAACCAGAGCGTTAAAATTAGGCAATTAAAATGCTTGTAAATTAGCTTGCAGAGCAGCAGAGTGTGAAAGTGGAGCTTTTTTTAAATATAAAATTTGGTTATGCTGTCCCCTACATGATTCCTGTTCAAATTCTGCACTTTAACAACCTTCTCCTACTCCACCGCACACTGTCAGGCCAGAGAAAATGCGATCCCTAACGGTGGATCAGACCAGTTGCTTTACATTTGCGATGATCGGTGAAATTGATATCCCCTCTTCTCCCTATTGTCTATCTCCCCTTCTCTCTCTCTCTCTCTCCCTGTTGTTATTGCTTTAGTTTTTCAGCAAAGATACAGTATTTGCCAGAAGAGTGTGGCTGGCTGGCTGGTTAGCACACACCCCCCCAGCCCCAACTACTATCTGTCACGCGCGTCTGCATGCTGGATGTTGTGCTGCGTGTGTTTGTTTGTGTGTTTTTGAATGTGTCGTTTTTAGCCGCTTTCCTTTTGAGAACCCGGGAATGTTTGTTTTGTTTTCCAAAGTTCTGACGCGTGACTTATTATGAAACCGTCTTTTTTTTTCTAATCTTACCATATTTTTTCTACAATCTCTTCCTCCTCTTTGCTACCGATTCTTCGCTTACCCCTCCCCAGGATGACGAGGATGGCCATCTGGTGGTGCTTACGATCGTGCAGGAGCTGATGTCGAAAACGCAAAACGATTTCCTCGACCATTTCGCGCGGCTGGGCGTCTACACCAAGGTGCAAGCGCTGATGGGCGAGCCCAGCTTTGATGGTAACGACAATAACGATGTAATTAAATCGACATCGGACGACGCGAAATCAGCAGCAGCAGCATGCTCCTCTACTGATGCCTCCGGTGTCGTGACGGTAACGCCGGGCGCTCCGACAGTAACTACTGCGCCCGGTGGCACCGCCAGTGCTGCGGTCGCCGTAGAGGACGCGAAGGAGATACTGCACGGCAAGGCGTACCATTGGCACGACTGGAGCATCTGCCGCGGACGGGACTGTCTGTACGTGTGGTCAGATTCGGCGGCACTGGAGCTGTCGAATGGATCGAACGGATGGTTCCGCTTCATACTGGACGGCAAACTGGCCACGATGTACTCGAGCGGCAGTCCCGAGAACGGTAGCGATAGTACGGGTAAGTTTTTTGTCAATTATAGATAACAAAAGCATAATTTCAATGCTGGAAAGAGTGTCTCAACGGTCAGTGCTGCAAAATGTCATGAGCATCACGAGATATTCACCAACGAAAACAATCTACATATCCGTGGTACCTTGATGCTCATTGCTGATACTCAATGAAAGTGCGTCATTACATGCCGAACACGACATGCGAGTGCTTTAGTCAACCGCGATACCCTGACCCACAAGCTAAGCTTACTCCCGTCACTAGCATGTTCATACCTTTTTCTGACTATGAACAATACTGCCAAATACCACTGTTTCACTCACCAACACTCAAGATTGAATCGAAGCTCACGTACACAACTGAGATGATCAACTGTATGAGTCTCACCTCTGATCATCACAGTAGAGCTCGTGACGCTTGCACGGATTTGGTTTCAACCGCAATTTGTCATGACCATGTCAGTGACGTTTTGCAGAACTGATCACAGTAAAAAAAAAGTCATGACAAAGCGACTGACCTAGCGTTGGTCGTAAAAATGGCACGAAGCATGCATTGATCACACCCAATCGTTTTGAGTATCACCTCTGAAAATCACAATTGAATACGCTGACGCTGACAAGGATTTTGTTTCAGTCAGATTTTGTGTATGACATTGACAGTGACATTTTGCAGCACTGGTTGAAGTAATATATCGCAAAACAACTATAATAATCCACTTTGATGCGACATGAGCAAGAAATACTCTAACAAAATGCGCCATTCTCTTACTAACCCGTTGCTTTTACTGCTTTAAACACGATGAAGAACGTTTGTTCCACACTGAATAAGACATTTTGCGAATTATTCGGATATTAATTTTGCTTTGTTGTTAAATGCCTAATGCTGCAACTCAATATATTACCTCCTCGAGCTTGTTTTATCAAAATGCCACACGGTTGCGCAATTATGACACGCGACGGCGCACGCTTTTACCTTGTGAAGCACATAATAGCGCTGACGACACCAGTTAGACCACAATTTGGCCTTATGATTCGTTAAAATTGATTCTTTTACTTTTCATCAAAACCGACATCTGGTTTCCTCCGAACCCATCCTCTTTCCTCGCGACCTCGTGTTTTAGGCAAGGAAAAAGTCTCCTCCGATCCGAACGTGCCTAATGAAGGTGAGAACTCTACGCTTCAAACGTCTCTCTGTTGCAGAAACACTTTAAAAACTACAGTACAAAGCAACGGAAGTGAAGAGGAAGAGAGAATGTAGTTGCATATATGTAGTTGCCATTTAGTGGAGTTTTAGTTTAAAGCAATGTTTACCTTCATACTAATCGAAACCATTATTGTGCTCTCTGTCCGTATTAGAAAATCGTGGCGAATTTCTGGAAAAGCTACAGCGCGCCCGAGCCGCCGTACGGCAGGGCACCGTATCGCAGCCCATCCTGTCGGCCCCGAGCCTGGCACGCATCGCCGTGGGCAACTGGGTGCTGCAGAGCCAGAAGGAGCATCAGCTACATATCAACAATTCCGAGGGCCATCAGGTGACGATACTGCAGGACGAGCTGCCCGGGTTCATCTTCGAGAGCAACCGTGGCACGAAGCATACGTTCACCGCGGAGACGACGCTGGGGCCGGACTTTGCGGCCGGTTGGATCAACACGAAGAAGAAGAAGATGCGCTGTAAGGCCGAGGCCCAAAAGTACCAGGTAAGGAGAGAGAATGAAAGTAAGAAGAATCGAAGATCCTAATTGTTGCTCGTTTTTTTTTTGTTCCTTCCAGCTGCACAAGTTGGCCCGCGACCTGTACAACAGATATTTCAAGGCGGCCCAAGCCATACCGCGTGGTGCCGTTGCAAAACTGTCCAAAATTGTGCATCAGATCGAGATCGCCCTGGAAGAGCAGCAGTCCACGTCGAAGGCCGCGCTTATTTCCAGCACGACACAGCAAATTACACCACCCTCGGCCGGCGTAAGCTGGCAGGAGAAGCTGTACAACGCGCTGACCGAGCTGGTGCACCTGCTGAACGAGGACGGCGTGATCAGTGCGTACGAGATGTACAGTTCCGGGTTGGTGCAAGCGCTCGTCGCCGTCCTTTCGCCCAACTACTGGGAACTGGGCATGAATCGCACCAAAGCGAACAAGTACCAGAAGCAGCGGCTTTCGATCTTCAAGAAGTGCATGTACGGTGGGGAGCTGAAAACGGGCAAAAACACGGCCGCCATCCTGGTGCAGAAGCTGGTGGCGGTGCTGGAAAGCATCGAAAAGCTGCCGGTCTACATGTACGATTCGCCCGGCGGTAGCTACGGGCTGCAGATACTGACCAAGAAGCTGAGCTTCCGGCTCGAGCGGGCGGCCTGCGAGCAGACGCTGTTCGATCGTACCGGGCGCAACCTGAAGATGGAACCGCTCGCGACCGTTGGCCACCTGAACAAGTATCTACTGAAGATGGTCGCCAAGCAGTGGTACGATATGGAGCGCTCGTCCTTTCTGTACTTGCGCAAGATGAAGGAAGCGAAGCCGGGCACGATGCAGTTCCGCCATCGGCACGATTTCGACGAGAACGGGCTGATCTACTACATTGGCACGAACGGTCGCACGCTGGAGTGGGTCAATCCGGCCCAGTACGGGCTGGTGACGGTGACGAGCAGCGAGGGCAAGCAGCTACCGTACGGCAAGCTGGAGGACATTCTGTCCCGCGACAGCGTGAGTGTCAACTGCCACACGAAGGACAACAAAAAGTCGTGGTTCGCGATCGATCTCGGCATCTTCATCCTGCCGACGGCGTACACGCTGCGGCACGCGCGCGGCTACGGCCGGTCGGCCCTGCGCAACTGGATGTTCCAGATGTCGAAGGATGCCGTCAGCTGGGTCACGCTGCTCACGCACACGGACGACAAAAGCTTGGCCGAGCCGGGCAGCACCTGCACCTGGCCGATCGATTGCCCGGCCGACGAGCAGCAGGGCTACCGGCACGTGCGCATCCACCAGAACGGGCGCAACGCGTCGGGCCAAACGCACTACCTTAGCCTGAGCGGGTTCGAAATCTACGGCAAGGTGATGTCGGTGTGCGAGGACATGGACAAAACGGCGGCGAAGGAGAACGAAGCGAAGCTGCGCAAAGAGCGCCGCCAGATCCGTTCGCAGCTCAAGTACATTACGGACGGTGCGCGGGTGGTGCGCGGTGTCGACTGGCACTGGGACGATCAGGACGGCAGTCCGCCGGGCGAAGGCACGGTGATTGCGGAGATACACAACGGTTGGATCGACGTGAAGTGGGACCACGGCATGCGCAACTCGTACCGCATGGGCGCGGAGGGCAAGTACGATCTGAAGCTGGCCAACGTGGACGGGTTGATGGCGGGTGCGTACGATCTGCACAGCAGTGGCATCTCCGTTACGACGGTGGGCGGAGGAGGTGGTGGAGCTAATAACAATCAGTTCTCCTCCACGGCCAACGTTCAGTGTGAGCTGGCGGATGGTGGTAGTACCGCGTCGGGCAAGAAGAAGGTTTACGACAAATCGCTGAATGTGCTGACGAGCCGTAAATCGAGCTCGACCCCAAGTTTGCCGGATGCGACGACCGAAAACCGATCTTCTGTGGCCTCCACCGAGCAGGCGACGTCGGCCGACAATCTGTCCTGGAAGCAGGCAGTGGAAGTGATCACGGAGAATGTGCTATCATCGGCCCGTTCCGATCTGGCGACCGTTGGCAGTGGAGGAAGCAGTAACGATCTTTCTTCTTCGGTCGTTACCTCCAGCACGGCGGCCACGGGGAACAATCAGGAAGTGTCCGTTACGGTACACTCATCGCTGAGCGAGCGGGGCAACAATATTCCCGATCTGTCGCAAATCAACAGCAGCACCTCCATGTTGGTGTCCGATTTGGCCACCATCACGGAGAATCTATCCCTCTCGGATGGTTCGGCGAAGCAAAGCGGTACCGCCACCGCTTCCTCGGCCGGTGGGCAGCAGTTTGTGAGCAACATCAGCGGTACGGGCGTTCCCGTCCTGATGGGTTCGTCCTCCTCATCGTCCTCCTCCTCCTCGACGGAGGAAAACAACAAAACGAACAACATCAACGAGACGAACAACAAGATCAATCTAACGAGCGGCAGCGGCGCGAGCAGTGTCGCTAGCGGTAGCAGTGCCTCGAGCGGCAAGGCCGGCCTGTCTTACCTGCAGACGCGCCTCGACATGATGGGCAAGATGCGCGAGGGCGTTGACATGCTGCGCAACAACACGAACAATTTCCTCTCCTCCGAGCTGCTCACGCAGTCGAACTTGCTTTCCTCCGTCAAGATTGCGTTTCCGCCGATTCCGCCGGCCAACGCCACGACGGGCAGCAGCAGCACGACCGCCACCACCATCCCCGGCAGCGCATCGTACGGCAGTAGCATCTTCGTGGCAAGCACCAGCACCGGCACAAACCCGGCGGCGTCCTCCGGCACGGGCGCCAAGACACCGACGGACAAGTTTGACGTGAAGTTCAACAACACCGCCACCGCGAACACGTTCAAGAAGGTGCTGAACGAGGCGAAGCAAATCGGGGCGGAACAGCCACCCGCACCACCAGCACCGGCCTCGTCGATGGGCGGCCGCGATGCGACGAACAATCTGAAGAACAACATCGTCGTGGTCGGTTCGACGGAAACGACGGTGCTCGGTGGTGGTGGTGGCGGTTCGTCGCAGGACGATCCGAACGCGATGGACTGTCTGATGGGGTCCGTTTCAGGCAGCGATGGAGTGAATGTGGTCCCCGTAGTGGCACCCTCGCCGAACTCGATGAGCGTCAGCGTGCCGAACCTGACGAGCAGCGGCACTGGAGCGAACAATCATTCACACAACGCGTCCCATCGCACGTCCTCGCACCATCACCATCATCATCATCATCCGGACAGTGCGTCCCAAACGCTGGCGAACGACGCGCAACCGCCCCCGCCGGGGCTGCTGGAAACGTTCGCGGCCATCGCACGGCGCCGCACGTCCGGCAGTGGCTCGAACTCCAACAGCAACGCCAACAACAACAATGAAAACAACAACGCTGCATCGCATCCTTCCTCCTCATCCTCCTCCTCGTCGCAGCAGACGACGGCGGCGGTTCCGATCAACAATCAGCTGATTAGCAGCGGAGGAGGCGGCAGCGGAGCAGGAGCGCTGGTAGGTGGTGGTAGTGGTGTGCTGCAGAACAACAGCAACTTTTTCCCCCGTGGACCAAACTCGGTGACCAGCCTGGTGAAGCTGGCACTGTCCAGCCACACCGGGCTGCTCAGCACGGCCCAAAGCTACCCGAGCCTGTTCAGCTCGTCGTCGAACAACAATGCTGCGTCCGGACAGGGTGCCGGGAATAACAACAACGCCAACAACATAGTCGGTGTGGGACAGGTGAACCCGCTGAACCCCGCCCTCACCATGAGCCTCACGTCGACGTCGAGCGATAGCGAGCAGGTGTCGCTGGAGGACTTCCTGGAGCAGTGCCGAGCGCCGACGCTGCTGGGCGACCTGGAAGACGACGAAGACATCGAGGACGAGAACGACGACGATGAGAACGAGGACGAGTACGAGGAGGTGGGCAACACGCTGCTGCAGGTGATGGTTTCGCGCAATCTGCTCTCCTTCATGGAGGAGCGCACGTTCGAGAATCGGCTGCCGACGGCCGGCAAGCGCAAATCCTGGGACGATGAGTTTGTGCTGAAGCGCCAATTCTCCGCCCTGATACCGGCGTTCGATCCCCGGCCGGGCAAGACCAACGTGAACCAGACGAGCGATCTGGATATTCCTGCGCCGGGCAGCAACAGCGCGACCGATCCAACGGAGCAACCACAGTCGTCTTCGTCGGGCAGGGGAGCGCTGCCGGAACAGGGCAGTGGCCAGTCGTCGACGGCGATCTCTTCGCTGCCGCAGCCGACCCTGTCGCTGATACTGCGCGGCCCGAACATTAACGGCGTGAACGATGTGGAGGTTGACCTGACGCAGTCCGACTGGACGATTTTCCGGGCGGTGCAGGAGCTGATGCTGCAGACGACGATGCCGAAGCAGGACAAGTTCCGCAAGATCTGGCAGCCAACGTACACGATCATCTACCGGGAGGCTAGTCCGGGCTCGTCCTCGTCGCTGTTGGGTGGCGGTGGAAAGGAAGATTTTAGCAGCGGAGAGGAAGGCCGTGCTACACCGATCATTTCGATGTACTCGCAGCGCAGCCACGGATCGACGCTGTCACCGAGCTCTCCGGTCCCGGGCACACCGTCCCTTTCCGGTGGTGGCGGTGCTGGTGGTACGGGAGCCTCAAGTGGTGGTGCACTGTCCTCCGCCCCGGGAACGGGTGGCAATCAGCAGCAGCAGCAATACTGCTCGGTCGAGGACGTACTGCAGCTGCTCTCGCAGCTCAACAGCATCAACCAGTCGCTGGCGGCGACGCCGACCAACAACGACAAGAACCTGATGCCGGACGTGGAGTCGCACTACCTCAGTCCGGACGTGTTCATGAGCAAGAAGATCACGAACAAGCTGCAGCAGCAGATCCAGGACCCGCTCGTCCTGTCCAGCGGCAGCCTGCCCAAGTGGTGCGAGGAGTACAACCAGACCTGCCCGTTCCTGTTCCCGTTCGAGACGCGCCAGCTGTACTTCAGCTGCACCGCGTTCGGCGCCTCGCGCAGCATCGTCTGGCTGCAGTCGCAGCGCGACGTCAGCCTGGAGCGGCAGCGAGCACCGGGCCTGAGCCCGCGGCACGCCGACCAGCAAGAGTTCCGCGTCGGCCGGCTGAAGCACGAGCGGGTGAAGGTGCCGCGCGGCGAGAACCTGCTCGACTGGGCGCAACAGGTGATGAAGGTGCACTGCAACCGCAAGTCCGTGCTGGAGGTGGAGTTCGTCGGCGAGGAGGGTACGGGCCTGGGGCCGACGCTCGAGTTTTACGCGCTCGTCGCGGCGGAACTGCAGCGCAGCGATCTCGGCATGTGGCTGTGCGACGACGAGGAGCCGAAGCTGATCGAGGACGAGATCGATCTCGGCGAGGGCAGCAAACCGGTCGGGTACTATGTGCGCCGATCGACGGGTCTCTTCCCCGCCCCGCTCCCCCAGGACTCGGACATTAGCGAGGTCGTGTCGGGCTACTTCTGGTTCCTGGGCGTGTTTTTGGCCAAGGTGCTGCAGGACAATCGGCTGGTGGATTTGCCCCTGTCGAACAGCTTCCTGCAGCTGCTCAGCCACAGCCGTTCGATGGCGCGTGGTGCGACCGGCCACACCGGCTCGCTGCTGGGCAAATCGGGCGCCAGCGATGACATCATGATGTCGTCCATCCTGTCGGAGGACAGTGATCGCGACCGGGACCTGCTGGTCGACTCGTACCAATCCAAGATGGCGATGGCAAGCGATGGCGCCTGGTACGACGGCATACTGACGCAGGAAAATCTGCAGGAAATCGACCCGATCCGGTACCAGTTCCTGCGCGAGCTGCAGGAGCTGGTGCAGCAGAAGCAAGCGATCGAGCAGAACGACGCGCTCAGCTCGGAGGAGAAGCTGCAGCAGATCAGCGAGTTGAAGCTAAACACCAAAACGGGCTGTGTGGCGCTGGAGGATCTAGCGCTTACCTTTACCTACCTGCCGAGCTCGCGCAACTACGGGTACGCGTCGGCCGACCTGCTCCCGAACGGGGCGAACATCGACGTGACGATCAACAACGTGGAGGAGTACTGCAATCTGACCGTGGCGTTCTGTGTGCAGGAGGGCATCGCGAAGCAGCTGGCCGCGTTCCATCGCGGCTTTTGCGAGGTGTTTGCGCTGAGCAAGCTGGCCGCGTTCACGCCGGACGAGATCCGGAAGATGCTGTGCGGCGAGCAGAACCCGGAGTGGACGCGCGAAGACATCATGACCTACACGGAACCGAAGCTCGGCTACACCAAGGAAAGGTAAGACAGCGGACGGGAGAGAGCACTTGTGTGTGTGTGTGTGTGTGTGTGTGTGTGTGTGTGTGTGTGTGTGTGTGTGTGTGTGAGTGTGAGTGTGAGTGTGAGTGTGAGTGTGTGTGTGTGTGTGTGTGTGTGTGTGTGTGTGTGTGTGTGTGTGTGTGTGTGTGTGTGTGTGTGTGTGTGTGTGTGTGTGTGTGTGTGTGTGAGTGAGTGAGTGAGTGAGTGAGTGCAAAGGTTGGTTCGAACTGACGATTTTCTTCTTCTCTTCCCTTCTTCTCAGCCCTGGTTTCCTGCGCTTCGTCAACGTGCTGATGGGCATGAATGGGTCGGAAAGGAAAGCGTTCCTTCAGTTTACGACCGGCTGCAGCAGTCTGCCCCCTGGCGGGCTGGCCAATCTGCACCCACGGCTGACGGTGGTGCGTAAGGTGGACGCGGGCGAAGGGTCGTACCCGTCGGTCAACACGTGCGTCCACTACCTGAAGCTGCCCGACTACCCGAACGAGCAGATACTGCGCGAGCGGCTGCTGACGGCCACCAAGGAGAAAGGGTTCCATCTGAACTAAATCAAACGGAGAATGGATGTGTTGGAAGAATGGAGGAAAGAGAAAAAAACTATATTGTTTTTTTTGTGTACTGTTGAAAACGAAAAGATAATGTTGCGAAATGACTGAATATAAAAGGGAGAGAGAGAGTGTGTGTGTGTGCTGTGCATTAGAAGAAAGAGTTGTTTACTGAGCATTAGGCGACAACAACAAAAAACGAAGATAATTGCAACGATGATGTGTGAGAGTACGGAAGGGAAATGGTTAGATAAAATTCACAAAATCATTTAAACTAAACTATTTTTACATGCACCTCTCTCCCCATTTTCTCGCCCCCCCCCCCCCCCCCACAAACGCCCCAGCTAAAGAGATGATATATGTAATATTAGCACACACACGTGCGCGCGTCTCGCCTCTACGCACGACGCTGCTGCTGCTGCTGCTGCTCCCTCTCTTTGGAAATTTGAAGACTCTTTCGAAGGAGGACACGAATCGATTGAACTAAATGAAGCGCGAATTCGTTCAAGTTACATATACACACACCTACTCCGGCAGAAAAGGAGAAGCAAATTTATGTAAAATCTAGAAAAGAATTTCAAACACACACACAAAAACACACATGGTAAGCTGTTCTGTTCTTTACGTATATAAGGTACATGATATATGAAACGTAAATAAGAGAAAGTGCTTTTAACGGTCGTGTTGGCTGTTCGAATGGTTTGGTTTTTGGTAAAGGAAAACAGATCGAGAAAAGAATAGCTTTTTAGGGGTTTACTAGAGAAGAGAGGAGGAAAGAAGTACTCCCAGTTTGCAGAACGGACCACCATCGGAGATGGGGGTTAAGGGAGAGTTGCTTAATTTTGTTTCCTTTAATTTACACACTCTAAGTCCCCTTTATATTTACACATCATTATAATCCGTTTAGCGTTTTGTTCTCTAGTTGGAAAAACAGCCTGCTTGTTGCAGCAACTCTCTAATAAGAAAAACACGAATAGTTTTGTTTTCGTATGCATGTGTGTGTGTGTGTGTGTGCGTGTATGAGAAATAGTTCAGTATGGAGGGAAAACTTAAAGCTTATCTGCCGCCTCCGGTAGGGCGGGAAAGGAAGCGCAGCCAGTAGATAAGTACTAGAAGGACTAACTACTACTACTACTACTACTACTACTCGGAATACGAGAAGCAGAGAAACCTGTTTGCTGTGTGTGAAAATATGTATGTGATTGATTGATTGAAGAAAATGTATGAAAAATTTAATGGTACTACTACTAACCCGGAATGAGGAACCTAAATGAGTTTGTGATTGACTATATTACATTAAATGTTAACGGATTGCGTTTATGATTAGGAAGAGACAGAGAGAGGATAGGAGTGGATAGGAGGAAAAGAGCCCAGCAGCTTGTTGTTGTGTGAGAAAAGCACTCTAGTGTAGCGTGTGTATGTGGTGTGCTGTGTATGTGTACGTGTGCGCCGTTTGCCCAAGGCATTAATTAGAGCTGTGCAAAGCAGAAAGTGAATAATAGATTCCCACACACACACAATGAGGTTTGGTTTCAGTTGCAGTTTCCAGAGAGAGAGAGAGCGAGAGGGAGAAGATATGATACAAAGCGCTTTACTAAATTCATAAGTAAGGAAATGTAGTTAGTTTCGAACTCTACCACACACTCACACACAATAGCCTCCTCAATTGTACATATAAAATCACCAAACAACCAAACAAACGATCGCGTCAGTCATTATGCTCAATGTGTGCGCTTAATGCTGCGTGAGTTTCGTTGTCGTTGGAGGATAGTTTCGAAAAATGTTTAAAATCTAAACGTGTGTGAGCGTTCTTTCCATACCCTCCAGAGCGCTTCTTGAACTCTTGATCTTGGAATTGATCGTTTTGATTTTGATCGAGAAAGAAATAAGCCCTTTCCTCCCATGTTTGGAGTGTGTGTGTGTGTGTATTGAAGCGTTTGTTAGTTGGACTTGGCATGGTGTTAGAAAAATGAGATAGGACAAAACAAAAATCGAATGGACAAATACATATAGAAAGAGGGTGGTGGTGGAGGGGCTATCCCACTCTTCTCCCCTTGCTGCGCTGTTGTTACCCATGTCGCAAGGGTTTTCTTTTTTAATCAATTAAAGTAGAAGAAGCGGAACTGCTACTGCTGCTGCTGCTGGGATGTGGGGATGCCGCGTTATTAGAGGGAAAGAATTTAGTGCAAACAGATAGAGAAAGACATAAAGAAAAAAAAAGGGAAAGAGAGAAAAAAATGTTATAGAAAGATAATACTGGAATGATTGTGAAACATTAATGAATGAATGAATATTGATTATGACACTCTATTCAAAGATTATACCACAATTAATAAAACTCTCTACAAACAGAAACAGACACTTCAAACACAACACCTGCAAGAGAAACTTATGAAATCCTCAGACACACATACACACACACACACACAGCGAGATACCTGGTAACACACCAACACACAACACGAAGTACTTTAAAGAAACAGCTCCTATATGAATTAATAAAACACGAATTATGTGCGAGGATATTATTAAGGCAAAAATAATAAAAAAAAAACAATTTAAAAAAACATGTTTAAATTGTCAGTTTTTCAGTAAGGTTCCATGGTGATTCGCGAAACGTACGGTGACACATTTTACACGAATGATTGACTTTTTGAAAATTATATTTTTAAAATTTCTACCCCAAACAACAAGCGACGACCCCCGGAATCGTCTAGAGCGACCAAAAACCTGAGCCGTGTTTTGCTTGCTGGTGGGGCATGTGCGTAGTAGTGTAACGTATTTAAAAATAAATCACGCTTTCTAACCTTTTCCAACCATTTCCCACCGACTTCCCACAAGCGAGAGACCCCAGAGGGAAAATGGGAAATATTGTATGGCCCCAACGACCGACGACCTCCTTCTCTTAGCCGGGTCGTGCCGTTTTGCGTGATTTTCTTCGTTTATTACTGGCCCCCAAACACACACGGTGTACTGACTTTCGGTGCTTCATTTCACCTCCCTCGCCTCTTTGGTACGTGGTAAGATAACATGAGTGGCCACAAGTACTTGTCCGGAATGCGTTACATGGCCACATGATGCCGGGGTTTGCATTGCAGCCAGTGGCAGTGCTATTGTTGTGCTCGTCTGTCTGTTTCCACCTTGTTTCATAATTAATGCTACTTGAAGGTGTACTTTTTTATTTCATTTTTTCATCGCCCATTATTACATCGATTTTAGTGTGAACATGCTGTTGCTCTCCGCTCGCTCTCTGCCGCACTGCCGGGTGAGATGGAGCGAGAGAGTAAGGTACACAGGCGGGTACAGAAAAAGGGTCACGCTTAGCTTTTGGATGATAAAGACAACACTTAACTCGAAGCGGGGTATACCAATCCAGACGATATTAGGTCCAGAGTTAGGCCTTTTTTGTTACATATTGAATGCGCACAACCGTTTTATTAAACACCTCTTGTATTAGACGTCCGTAATATCCAGTGACTGAGTGTCAATAAATGAGGCCGGTCTCGTAGTACAGTCGTCAACTCGTACGACTTAACAACATGTCCGTCATGTGTTCAAGCCCCAAATGGACCGTGCCGCCATACGAAGGACTGACTATCCTGCTATGAGGGGAGGGGGGGGGGGTAATCCAGACAGGATTTACCAGTATAATAAACAACTGTCCACTTGTTTATAACAACAGTCGTTTTGAATAGACACCGCTGTCTACCACTTGCTCACACGCCAGATGGTGTAAGCTACTCTGTCCAATTTAATAACACAATTTTCGCTTGTAACAGCACAACAAGCCCGTTATAGGTTCAAGCCCCGAATAGATCGTGCCCCCATACGTAGGACTGACTATCTTGCTATGGTAACAATAAGTCACTGAAAGCCAAGCTCACTTCACTAGTGGGTACAGGCAGGCCTTGACCGACAACGGTTGTTGTGCCAATGAAGAAGAAGAAGAAACCCTGTAAGTCACTGAAAGCCAAGCCCAAGGTCCTTGAAAGAGAACAGGTCGAAGCGCTTAGAGTAAATTGACAGAAAGCCATGGGAAAATTTTGACAGTTAAAGTGAACATTGTTTATTTTTAGCGATGGACGTTGCTATGGAGTGAATGAGAGTTTTGTTCAGCATTTTACATTCAATTCCGGGTAAAATATTTGAAGAATTAGAATCCAATTAGAATATTACATGACTGATACAATCCAAGGATCTCATTTATCATTCGTAGCCGGGTTATAAGTAAATGACGGTATGCATATTGTACCAGTGTGTGTCGATTGGATGTTTCATTTTACTCTCAGTGTTCAATTGAAAGTAAAAAGGACTTCTTTAACCCAGTTAAACATGTTAAACATTTCGTTTTTCCAGCAGGACCGTTGCAAACGGTAGTGGTTTGTGGTCACGGAATGGCAAACAATGAAAAAGGTTATGAATGTTTCTGAATACAGAGTAGACTGCAATTACTTCTCCTTTATTGTCCAGAAGTGATTGACCGCCAGAAATTTAACCAATATAACCTTTCTAATAGTAAATTCGTCCACTTTTGCGCGGTAACTATTAGCCGTTTGTTTGTAAACACTTTTTCATGAAACTGTCAAAAGCGAGCTGAAAATGGCAACCTAGCAACGGGCTTTGCATCGACCTGTTCTTCTTAATAGATCTTGGCCAAGCCCACAAGTGGTACAGGCAGGCCTTGACCGACAACGGTTGTTGAGCCAAAAGAAGAAGAAGAAGAGTGTCAATTAGTTACCATGGTTACGGTTACGGCCTATGTTGTAAAACAAGTCACTACATCAGGATTAGGTATACCATTCTTCTGGGTATTAAATACCTCCAATTTTCTTGGGTCTTGGGCCTGCTGCAGGAGGTTTCGTAACCGCAAACGGAATCGTGCCTTCATCTGTCATTTCTACATCAACTTAGGTGTTTGTGGGAGACCTCAAAGAACTATATAGATTGGTTCGACTGTTCCATGTGTGGATAACATGGTCAGTTTTTCGGAGCCTGGTGAGTTCGATACGCTGTCCCACAGTGAAAACGCCTTACAGCTCGTCGTTGCAGTGACTCTTCTTGTGTCGTTGCACACATACGGCGCTAAAAATTCTTCTGAACATCTTCCCCTCAAACGCGGATAAAAGAGTTTTTTGCAGTTTTGGACAGTTTCCATGGCTTAGTGACATATGTGAGTACTCTCCACCAGTTGCGTCGATCATCTCGGCTGCATCTCAGCTTGCATTCCCATGCTCTTGTCATTGTTGACCGTTGCTCTAAGAGAGATGAAATCTTGAACGACTTCATAGCCAAGCTCATCTATCCGCACTTCACCCTAACGAAAGAATAGGAAAGTTGCAGACCAATGATAACTATATTATCAGCGGATATCTGAGATGACTTGCAGAAGGTCGTTCTCCGCTTTGGAATCTCGCATGGCCCTTTGAAGCGCTAAGTTTAATAGAAGACAGGCAAACCATAGCGCAGAGCCTTGTTGGTAGCAAAAGGCCTTGGCCATAACCAGTGTGGCTAACCTAATCAGTTTGGTTGGAATTTTGAAAGTGCCCATGGCGTCATACATCCTTACCTTGGCTATGCTATGGCATGAAAGGCTTTGAAATCTATGAAGAGATGGTACGATTTTGTGTCTGTATTCTATCATCTTCTGCAACATTTGCCGCAAATGCGGCGCAATTGTCGAAAATGACAATATCATTTATTCGCATAAGAATTAATCATTTAGCATCAACCAGTTAGTACCATCTAAGCAAATGACAGAAAGAAATAAAATAATTTAGAAATTCATAATACAGCTGCAACCTACAAACCGTCCACTACTGTACCTGGAACCGCAAGCAAAAGGTAAAGAGAGAAAGAGAACGTGCCATAGAAACCGCGCGCGAGAGAGAAAACGAAACAAAAGAGCAAAGGGCCGCTCACTCCGCCACTCCGGCAAATCAACTCTCCCGTAACTCCCGTAATTTCGCGTGTGCCGCCTCTCGCATTAAGTATTTCGCGTTTCGGCCCCAACACACACGGATGGTTCGCTGCATTTACTATTACGATTGAAAACGCATCACACAACACCATCCCCCGGTCGTGTCGAGTTTTCCTTCGGTGCGGCGCACAGCATTAGCTTTTCCTCGGTTCCGCATTTTCCGTGTCGTTTGCGTGTGTGTGTGTGTATCGGTGTGTCTAAGTGTTCCTTTTTTTTCGTTCCATTGCTTAAAAAGTGCAAAGTAAAACATGGTAAGCACCCCGTTTGCCCTTTTTTCCCTACATCATCATACGCAAGAGAGTGATAAGCCATAGCAGTGTGTGTATGTGTGTGCGTGTGTTTGTGGAAGAATGTCGAAATATGGCCATTTTTTGCGCTACTTTTGCAAAGGTCCCGTTCAATCGGCCATGGTGGACGGCTCATTTGCCTCAAAACATGGATAGAGCGGGGATAGTGTGTCTGTTTGTGTGCGTGTGGAATTTCGCTGGAGCTGGCAACGAAACCCTTCATGGCCTCCTGGAGATGACGATGCATCATTGCCATCCATCATCCATTGCGCTGCATTGCCTGAACAGAGGACAGAGAAACTCGGTCGGTCGTTTGGACATACTGTTGTATGAATTTCCAGAAAAAATGGAAACTACACGTCACTGGCCACGGTCACCTTCAACGAAACCACTCGCATTATTCCAGCCTTCTAATCGGAGAAGTTAACACACACCCCGGCAGCTATCTTTCACCCCAATCCCTATTTCTTCTTTGTCTTTGCACATTATCTGTCAAATTTCGTCCATCCGTTCTGGAGAGAGAATGAGAGGAGATGAGGGGGAACAGACATCACTCTACCGGCGCAAGAAAACCCGAACGAAAACTGCCCTCTGTCGACAGCTTGTTCGATGATGATAATACAGCGCGGTGGGAAGCTGTCGGTATCAACATTTGATGGTCCCAACGGGAGAAACAACATCCAACAACAACACGCAATGTGTGTGACGTCGCAGGCACAAAGATTAGGACGCGTGCTGTCGGCACTGAAATTCCGCTTTATCGCTGCTACAACCGACCAGACCAAAGTCATGACACCGGGCGGCTTCCCTGGTATCAGTGTGTGATGGAAAAAGGAATGAAAAAATAATTACTTTATGTAATACACATACGTACACGGCCCAAACTACGAAGAGAGGGGGAAGGTGCACGGGGTAGAGAGTCATTGGTTTGACCTTTTTGACCGCCTCCTCTCAGGCCGCGCGCCCGTCCACTTCCAATCCCATTTTGCCACCTCGTGCACTGTACGTGGTTGGTGGTGATGGTGGTGACTGTCACTGTCGTCATAGACTGCTGTGATGGCGTGTTTTTGATGGCCGAGGCCACATTTAGAGCTGTTGTTTTCTCTATTCTCTCTTGTTTTTGGCTTTTGTTTCATGGCCCACTCGAACGCGGGCAAGTTCCGCCAGTTCCATTCACTTTTTTGGGTTGTTTTTGGCTCGGACTTATCGACCGGATTCCTTGAGCAAAGACAAATAATAAGAAGCTTAAATTTGACCTCCCCTACCTCCCTTACCTACCAATAAGCAACCCTTCTTTTTGGGGGAGGCCGGCAGTATGACACGAACACGAATCTTGTTTGTTTTTTCAATCCAAGGGCACAACGAATAGAACTTCTAGATGGAGATAGCCTAATGATACAGAGCACGTAATTTACACCTTCCCGAGAGCCGTGTGAACAGGTAGCTGTAGATGCTAAACGGAGCCACAAATAAACATCCTTTCCCACTAGTGATGGGGAAAATAAAGTTTTTGTCGGAATGGATTTTGGCTAGCTCCGAAGTTTTCTGGAATCGATTCCGGATAGTAGGTCCGGAATCGGCTTCGGAATCGGAATCGGTTCTGGAATCGGTATCGGTTCTGGAATCGGAATCGGTTCTGGAATCGGAATCGGTTCTGGAATCGGAATCGGTTCTTAAATCGGAATCGGTTCTGGAATCATCTCCGGAATCGGTTCCGGAATCGGAATCGGTTCTGGAATCATCTCCGGAATCGGTTCCGGAATCGAAATCGGAGTCAATTTCGGCATCTCCATAAAAATAGGCGTTTGGGTCCAGTGATCCAATGATGTATGGATAGCCACAACAAAATTTACTTGTAAACCACCATTCGGAATCGGCTACGGAATTAACTTCGAAAACGACTCTGGAGTCTACTCCGGAATCGGAATCGATTCCAGCATCAGAATCGGCTCCGGAATTGATTCCGAACACGGAATCGGAATCGGGTTTGTCCGATTCCGAGCTCCCACCACTACTTCCCACAAAAACACACACTGCACGGGTACGATGGGGGTGCGATAGATCAAAGCAGTCCACCACCACCAGCAGCAAGCCAGCAGCCTTCCAATCAATTATCAAACTGGTTCAATCTAACGTGCCGCCTGCCCTGCTCGTTTGTTTGTAAACTCACAATTTCTCCTGGGGCTCTCGTTAACAGGCTGCTGAACCGATCCGCGTTGTCGTCACTGGTGCCGCCGGCCAGATCGCCTACTCGCTGCTGTACATGGTGGCGAAGGGCGACGTGTTCGGGCCGAACCAGCCGCTCATCCTGCACCTGCTCGACATTCCGCCGATGATGGGCGTGCTGGAGGGCGTCGTGATGGAGCTGGACGACTGTGCCCTGCCGCTGCTGGTGCGCGTCGTGCCGACGGCCGATCCGGCGGTCGCTTTCAAGGATGTGGATGCCGCCTTCCTGGTCGGTGCGATGCCGCGCAAGCAGGGCATGGAGCGCAAGGATCTGCTGTCCGCCAACGTGAAGATCTTCAAGGTGCAGGGCGAAGCGCTCGACAAGTACGCCAAGAAGGTGAGTTTGGTTGACGCCCCCGTCAAGGTGCTAAAATGAGAAGAAACGAATAAATGTTAACCTCATATCTTTCCTTTACCCCGCAAGGACGTGAAAGTGCTGGTGGTGGGCAATCCGGCCAACACGAACGCGCTCGTCTGCTCGCACTACGCGCCCTCGATCCCGAAGGCGAACTTTACCGCGATGACGCGGCTCGACCAGAACCGTGCCCAGGCCCAGATTGCGGGCCGGCTCGGCGTCGGCATCACCAAGGTGAAGAACGTCATCATCTGGGGCAACCATTCGGCGACGCAGGTGCCGGACGCACGGAACGCCTCGGTCGAGGTGGACGGCGCCACGAAAACTGTCCCCGAAGCCGTTGCGGACGATGAGTTCTTGAAGCAACAGTTCCTCGAGACGGTACAGAAGCGCGGTGCCGCCGTCATTGCGGCACGCAAAATGTCCTCCGCCATGTCGGCGGCCAAGGCGGCCAGCGACCATATGCGCGACTGGTTTGCGGGTACGCGCGACGGCGAGTACGTGTCGATGGGCGTCATCTCCGACGGCAGCTACGGGGCGCCGAAGGACATCGTGTTTTCGTTCCCGGTGCAGATCCAGAACCGCCAGTGGAAGATCGTGCAGGGCCTGTCGGTGGACGAGTTTACGCGCAGCAAGCTGGACATTACCGCGAAGGAGCTGCTGGAGGAGAAGGAGGAAGCGATGGCGGTGTGTGCTGCGGATTGACTAGTTAAGCTGTAAGGCAGAATTTTGTACGCGCTAACACAAACCAGTGGCGCGCAAGGAAATCGATCCAACAGTGAGAAGCGAACATCAACAAGTGCGCGAAGATCAATTACCCAACCAGTTACGTTATTTTGTTTTGTGCGCCAGCTAAATATCAATGCGGCAAATAAGAAAGAGAAAGAGAATTAAGTAAAAAAAAAAGAACGCCACCACACTGTGCTTTAAAGAGAAGAAGTGAAGGAGAAAACGCATTGTACTGTGTTGTGTGTTTTTGATTTCCATTGGTTTTCTTCGATTCTTCAAAATTTTGTTTTACAGTTTTGTTTTGATATATAAAGCGGGAAAGGACAGGCGGCAAGCGCACGAGCGCGTGTGTGTCGGTGTGGGAAGTGTATTCGTCCACCCTGCTTCTTCTTTTCCCTCATCCGGAACCCGTACACCTGATAGAGAGTTGCTTCCATCAACAATATATACGGTTGGCCTATTATTATGAACGTGCATCTACGGCAGATGTTTTTTTTGTAGTGAAATAGAAGAACAAAAGAAGAAAAAACAAACGTTGAAACTCAAAACATATGCAAAAAAAATCAATTAGTGCAAGGTAGACCAATTGTTAACTCTGTAGAGGCGTGTGTAGGACACCACAAAGCTAAAGGGGGATAATTCTCGAACAAAGAATTAATTCAATAAACGATAAAGGAATATATACTCTTTCCTGTGTCCCTCGCCTTCACTTGTAAACTCTCCGCTCTGTTCAATTCACATTCGATTGATCCTAGTTCGCTTCGGCACTAACTTTTCTGCCTATTTATACATACTAAAGGGCGGGGGGGGGGGGGGTTTAAGCCGCGCTCGCGCAAAGACTTTAATCTCCGTATCGTTTCTTGCGCTCTCCGCTCGATTGCAGTTTCGACCGGAAATGCCTTCCGGAAAGTTCACATTTCCATATCTAAGAGTTCCTAAAAGTTAACTACCCTTCTTTCGCTGCACTGTGGGACTTTTCAGACTGCCCTACCATTGACCCTTTATTTCACGGCGGAGTTTAGTGAAAGAAAAGAAATAAAACTGAGTCCTAAATTTGCTTTCCCGATAGCAAGATAACGCAAAGAAGAGAAGAAAGGTAGTGAAGATGCGCCCCCTCCATGCGCCTTGTCAAGTCGAAAACAACGGCGAACTGCTTGCACGCCTACCCGACTACATTCTCGTGCACTCACACGCACACACATCTACAGGAAATAGAGCTTCTTTTCGAGCATGTTGCTAGGCGTCTGGTGCAGATACTGGCCTACTAGGAACGATAGCTTGTGCGCGTACTGGCACACCGCCGGCACCCGGGTCGTGCCGGACCAGTTGTAGTACAGGTGGCACTGTTTGTACGACAGCATCTGCAGGTGGTCGATCTTCAGCCCGGACGTGTCGTAGATGACGTTGTACGCGGTGGGCGATACCGTGCCCTGCTTCACCGACTGGGAGACGAGGTAGAAATCGGTGCTGCAACAAAACAGAAGACATACTCGTAAGTACATGACAAAAAGCATCTCTCTTTCTCTCGAACTCTACTTACCGCTGCGGCAGGGTTACTACATTATCCACCACCGTGCCCGGGCGCGGATTCAGCCGATGGTCGAAGAACCGCGTGTTGATGCGCTTGTTCACGATGAAGAACGTCAGCAGCACGTCCTGCTCGATGCCGGCCGACTTGTAGATCTGGCCGAGCTTCTCCACCAGGGACCGCACCTCGTGGTCGTAGATGTACTGCAGCTGCCCGTCGCTCACACCGTCCCGGTAGAAGATAATACGCTTCGGTAGCTCGCCAAACTCGCGCCGATACTCGTTCAGCGCCTTTACCGTGTTGAGCGGCAGATAGTTGGAAATTTCCTCCCCGCTCGAGTGGTGGCTGACGGTGGAGAAGAATTTGGGCGTGCCGCGGTTGTCGTGATCCAGCGTCGCCACCATCGCACCGAACGATTTGCTCTTGTCCTTCGAATCGTGACACACGTCGAACCCGATCGTCATCAGCCCGTTCAGCGGAATCTTCACCTTCCACGGCACACCGCCCAGCTTGCAGTTCATCTGGATGACGACCTTGGTCGCGACCGACATGAGCGTGCGCACGTTGCCACTCTTCGGCGTGATCGTTTTCTGCACCATGATCTGCGTCGGGATGGCCCGCTCCACGCAGCACTTCTTCTTGATGGCGGTGTACCGGTCCGACTTGCTGTTCGACACCACGCACATGATCATCTGCGGATCCCGGTTGATGATTGCGTCCAGCGTGCGTATGTACGTGCCGGGGCTGTCGTCCGGCATGGGGACCATCTCGCAGTTGCTAATTTCGAACCGCATGCCGCGGGCGGCCGTAATCATGCAGTTGAGGAAATCGCCCGCCTCCCGCTGGCACCGGCTCGGCACGATCAGATACCAGCGGCTCAGCCGGACCGTCGCAAACATCGGATTGTCACGGAAGTGGGCCGTCCAGTCCGCATTCTCACCCGCCTGAACACCACTACGAAACGGTAAAGGGAAGAAAGAAAGGCAAACAAAGGGGAAAAACCCCCGTTACTATGGTTACCGAGACACACACGCCTTCCTCGCGAAAAGCTTACTTCGAGGTAGTGGAAAAGAAAATCATCTCCTGCGGCAGCAACCGTCCCGGCAGCTCGACCAGACGGCGATCCAGCTCCATCTGCCACACCTTGAACACTTCTTGGCTTTCGGGGGAGGTTTGCAGACGCCGGTTGAACGTTTCCAGCCGTTCGATACGCCGGTCCGGATTGAGGCGCGTATGATCCGCCATCGCTCGCATCATTCTAGCAAGAAAAATGGGTTGCCCGTTAGAGTCTGTGTCCCAAATGTCCGTTAAGTTCAAATGTTGAACAAACGCCTCCAATACTCACTTGAAATCGGAGCGCATCGAATCGGTCAGCCCCGTCATCTGGCACAGCTCCGGCACCAGTGCCATCAGCTCACTGTCACCCGACCGCGTATCCTTCTTCTTCGCGCGCGACAGCAACATCGGCTGGTACGAGTCGCGGATGCGCAAGTTGTACTTGTTCTTGTAGTAGTCCAGGAAGGAAATCTTCCCATTCTTCGTGTCGAACGTACTTTCCGGCGTCGTCTCGAACGTAACGTCGTGAATCGTGTACGTTTTGTTGTTGTACCCGGTCAGCACCACGCACCCGATCACCGCCCGCCGGAACGCATCCTTGAAGTTACGATCGTGCCGCTGACACTCGCGCAAAATGTCGTAGCACGTCTGCATGCGCATCGTCTTGTGGGCGATTTCGCAGCACACCAGCACCTCGTTCTCGTGCTGCCGGATGCTCGTGATGTACCCGGGCCACAGCTCGATGTGGTACTCGCGGATCGGGATCTTGGCCGCGGCATCGTACAGATTGCGCCCGACCAGCTGCAGGTTGAGCCCGTTCATTGCCCGGCGCAGGATCAGATTCAGCACCTGGATGCCCGTCTCGTCCGTCATGTCGACGACGGCCACCCGCTGGATGTGCAGCTCGTACTTGTCGCCGGTGCGGTCGTGCTGGGAGTGCAGCACCAGCTCATCGTTCGACAGCTTGCAGGCGGTGAAGAGCTGCACCCCGTCGAACACGAACCCACCGAGCAGCTTTTTGTGCTCGTTTACGAGCGACTGCATCAGGCGCGGACTGGCGCACGGTGGGACCATCTCCACCTGGTAGTGGTAGAGCGTCCAGTCGACGCGCTTCAGCAGCTTGAAGTAGTTCGACTGCAGCTGCAGCGGCTGTCCGGTGGTGCCGTGTTTGGAGGGTGCATCCGGCCCGCGGGTACGCAGCGTGTCGGCTAGCGGACGTCGGCGTGGTCCGGCCGCTCGATGAAGCGGGCGCCCGATGTTGCCCAGCCCGCTGCTGCTCGGCTGTGGCTGCGGTGGTGGTTCGTGGACGTTTGTGCTGAATGCCGGCGTCGAAACGGCGGCCGATGTGCTCGGTACGGCGTCGCGACTTTCGCTCGGGCCGGGCGAAGGATTGCGCCATGTCGGGCGACGCTAAAACCGCAAAAGCAAAGATTGTTAGAACGCTCCCGCCTTTTTCGTTTTTTTTTTGTGAATGAAAACTTACCTCTTGAGTTTGATATGAGGCACCACCACCACCACCAGGACCACCGTGGGGTGGATAACCGCCACGCATCGATGGGTGGCCACCGCCGCGGCCCCCTTCGTACGGTGAGTTGGACCCGAGCGAGCCGCGGATTCGATCGCGCCCATACGGGGGCGGCTCCCGTCTACCGTCCGCCATACTACTGGCCGGTGGTCTGCAATTGCAACACAAAACAATAACGCCGAAATTAACACGCTGGCACCACTACACCACGGAGAGCACACTGAACCTTCTGCGACGCAGCTCCTAAGACTGAGACGAACACACACATTCCGGGAAATCGCTTACGGGTGCAATTTCTAAACGTGGTAAGCCATTTTGCGCCCGTCGCCGGTGTCTACACCCGGAGGCGCGGAAGAACAATAACACACACAGCCCGCCTACCCCTGCCCAACACCTACCTACCTACCTGCACCGATGCTACGCCGATACACACAAACGATAAACGCCGCTTTCAGGTCCAAATTTCTTTCAATCCGGGTTCAACTGTACGCTTTCTTTCGACCAGCCGCCCAAAATCCGACGCACCGAGAAACGAACGCACTCACACTACGGTGGCGCGCCTAAATTGAATGGGTTTTTCCTCGGAAAGCGTCCAATTTCAATATTTTGTGCCGCTCAGCATCTTTTTCCCCCGAAGCCGCGTGCCAGTTGTCAAATGTAACTGACGGGGAGCGGAAAAAATTCTGCAGCGTTTACACGTAGGCGGCATTGTTTGCTGCGCCACAGGGTGACACTGAGAGATTTTATTTTTCATTCGGAAATATGAACTATCAAGGAAAATGTATTTTTGCGCGTATTATGCAATTAAATGGACGTAAATTTGGGTTTTCTAGTGACCAGAAAGGATTTTGTGAAAAAATGTTGGATTTTTCGCAATTTTTGGGCTTTGAAATGCCGGCAAACAAATAGGTAAACAAAGCGCCGATCTCAACGTTTTCAATTCAATTCAATATTGTTCTAGTTGCATGTGTTGACCCGAAACGTCGGTTTTAAATCGAACGCATAATTCAAGCGGGAGACTTTTTTTTAAATAAAATGTCACAAGATGTTTGATTATTGGCATTCAGAACGATTAGGATTGGTGTTTTGTAAACGAGAAACGAATTCCACATTAAATTTTCCACATCAATATTTATCTGAAAATATACAAATTGTTTAAATATGACCAACACGTTGTTCCACGATGGAGGAGGCTAATTTTGGAAAATGTCCCATAAATTAAAAGAGTCATTTTCTGTGAAAAATAAAACTGGATGTCTATCAACGTAGCCAGTTCATTGCTTCTTCCAAGCTGATGCTGGCTTCCCACATGCTGAATAGGCGATAAGGTGCAATTGATAAGTAGCAGATGACCTACCACCACTTGAGATACTCAAGGGCCTAAAAAGACGACAGCGACCGTATCCTTAAAGAGGGAATAAGGCCTCAATTTCTGGTCAAATGATTTCCCTCGGCATTGCTCAAGTGTTTGGCCATTCGATGGCTTCCTCCGACGACGATCTTGGGCCACATTCTCCCTGTAATTCGATTGTATTCATTGTTTCTGTTCCGGCGGCACCATTATCCCAAAACCTACAAATCACACATATCACTCCCAAGACAAAAAGACACTCTGGAACCGAAAAACCGAAACGAACATTACGAACAGAAAAACAAAACAAACACAAATACCGATTTAGTTTCCATCTCTCACGGGCCACCCCCACTTTGTTTTCTGCTGCTGCTTCATTCCGTTTACTTTCGCTTACAACAATGTTACAACTTATTCCTCGTCCTGTACCACTGTCGTCTTCTCGGAAACGTACAGACCGTCCAAGAACTTACGGATATCCTTGTTGTGGACGGTCGTCGACTGCTGGATGAGGGCGGCGGACAGGGAGACCGCTTCGATGTCGTTACCCTCGAGCACCAGCTCGTCCTTCTGCTTGGCGGAGTTCACCACGGTCACGCCCGGCTGCATCTTCACGCGACGGATGTGCTTCTCGCCGAGGAAGTTACGGATCTCCACCAGCGTGTTGTTCTCACTGATCACGCAGTTGATCGGGAAGTGAGCATGTACAGCACGCATCTTGTACTGGAATCCCTTGGTGACACCTGCAAGAGGAAGTGAGAGGGAAACATCCGCAATTAGACTCTTTTCGTTGAGATTTTGTTTACATTTCACACGGCGGACACACACACACACACACGCTACTTACCCTTGATCATGTTCTCGATGTGCGAGCACACGGTGCGGACGGCGGCCAGCTCCTTCTTGGAGCCGAACCACTTCTCCACCGTCACCTTCTTGCGGTGCACTCGGTAGACGTCGATGGGCAGATGGCGGAAGTTCTTGACGAGCGTTCCGCGCGGTCCCTTCACCGTCACCATGCGGGCCTTCACCTTCACCGACACATCCTTCGGTACGAGCACCGACTGGTTAGAGTTGATGGTTCTCATTGTAAGCTAATCTGTAACGATCCAAGCACACACACGCACACACAATAGCGCGATTAGCGACCGCACATTTCTCTAGCAAAATACACCAATAATCCGGCATCATCACTGAAACCAAGGCACTATCGGGGTGGCACAGGCAACGGTAGGCTCTGATGCTTTCCGGCCAAAAAGCTCCCGGCAGCGGTCTGACAGATACGCCTCGCAGCAGCAGCAGCCCCGTTCCGTTCGCATCATTCCACCGTGTAAACGATTTTTCATCCTCGGCGCAGACCGGCCGCAACCGGTCGGCACGCTTACGGACGTCCTTCGTACGATGGTGCACATGTGCCGCCAGCGATTCAGCGATGATTTCCACTTCTGTTTACCTATTTAACACGAAAATTCCTAAAAAGAAACAACCGACTCGGCAATAACACTACTTACACGTTCGAGAATCAAACCGGAAAAGAACATGACAGCAGCGGGCTGTCTTGAGCGCTGCGTTGCGCTGACGTTTGCTTGTTTTCCTGTTTGGCGGTTGGATCACAACTGTCAACGTGTGCGTTTTGGGAAACGCACTCTTGGGGTTTGAAAAAGAGGTTGCGAAATAGTTATATTAATTATTTTACGAAAATTGTAGCAATTTTATGAGCGTTTTGACGGTTCAAAAATTTCCTTGAATTTGTATATTAGTTTTAATCAGTTTTTTTCTTTTGTCATCTATTTTTATGCGTTTGAAATATTTAAACAATATCTCAAGGTGCGTTAAATTCCCTTCATCAAAAAAAAAAAAGATAAGATATGGTAAATAAGGAATATTTACATTGCAATTAAAGCAAGAAAATCCCAAAAAAATATATTAGTCGTAGAACGCAAAACCGCAATCGTCGGTTGAAGAGGTCGTACATTATACAAATTCGAAAGCCATATTGAAAATCTTTGAAATGATTCTGGTGTATATTGCAGATTAGACTAAGCAAATAAATGTGGCATTCAGCTCATTTCTTACCTTTAGATTTCCACGACTTAGAATCATTGAAATGCTTTATTTTCTTAAATTTTACTCAATGTTATTCGCATTTCAAACGGACCAGTTGTTAGCTGTCACATTCGCATGTTTTACCCGACCTGCTCTACACACACACACACACTCACATTTTGCAGGTGCTCTGTGTGCGTGCGTGTGTGTGAGTGAGTGTTTGTTGGTAAAATGTCTGCCGCCTGAAGCGCCCGTAACGTTTGGTGCAAAAGTGTCCTGCCAATTGTTGGTGCGAATTTAGCTTTACTTTGAACAGCAAAGCACTCTATCCATTCCGTGCTGGTGATAGGCGTTCGATTAGCAAACGAACGGAAAAGGAGACTTTTCCCCCCATCGAAACGCCCGTGTCGGCACAGCATGAGCAACTCCGAGAGCAGCAGTAGCAGCAGCGGCAGCGGCAGCAGCAGTAGCGGTAGCAAAAATGCAAAATCAGAAGAGAATCAGGACGAGCTGATTATAAAACAGCAGCGCGAAATTGAACAAGAGGTGTGTGTTGGTGTGTGTATGTGGCAAAGGGATGGTCTGACGGTGAATTTTAGGGGTTTCCTTATCATCAACATCATCATCATTGATTATCGTCGTCATAGGTCATAATCGATCTCCTTTTCTATTTCGTTGTGTGTTGTTGTTTTCCTTCCAGATTGCTCATTCCAATCCGCTAGTCAGTGAGTCGCAGCCGATCGCCAGCCTCAACCAGGAGTACCTGGACGATCCGGTGTACATATCAAAGATTAAGGATCTCTCCACCAAGTACCGGGCGATACGGCGCAGCCGGCCGGACGGCAACTGCTTCTTCCGCGCGTTCGCGTACGCGTACCTCGAGTACCTGGTGCGGAACAAGGACGAGTTTCAAAAGTTCTACGAGTACGCGTCCAAATCGAGGGAGCGGCTAACCGAGGCCGGCTTCCCGCCGTTCACGATCGAGGACTTTTACGAAACGTTCATGGAGGTGATCGGCAAGGTGAAGCCGGAGGGCGACAATACGGCCGCTGCCCTGGCCGAGCTGCACAAGCTGTTCAACGAGCAGGGCTACTCGGACTACGTGGTGGTGTATCTGCGCCTGATCACCTCGAGCCATCTGCAGGAGAAGGCCGACTTTTACCAGAACTTTATCGACGGGAACATTACGATCGTGGAGTTCTGCCACCAGGAGGTGGAACCGATGTACAAGGAGTCGGACCACATTCACATCATCGCCATCTGCTCGGCGCTGGATGCGGGCGTGCGGGTCGAGTATATGGACCGGGGCGATGGGAACCAGGTGATTGCTCACGATTTCCCGGACGGCTTCAAGCCGAACGTCTATCTGCTGTACCGTCCCGGGCATTACGATATACTGTATCCCAACCACTGTGAGGCGTAAGCGGTGCTGTGTGTCCCGTCAGCGGCCGGAGGAGCATATTTGTAGGATGTAATAATAATAATAATAATATTAATCGTTGGCAGCGCCGCAAACTTACCAACGAATGCACCCTGCTCTGTCTCTCGTAATATGATGTCTCTTTGTTTCCTGCAAAACCCCCCTCCCGTTCAGGATTATTCAGTACTTCTCTTTGTCGATGCCGAACACACACACACAACCACATATACACGGCTAGTATGCTACTCAAAATAATAAATAAAGTGTACGGAAGAATCGTAATAAATCCAATCCCAGCCTTTCTTGTGTTTCACTGTCTCCGCCCCAGTGGGAGGTTGATGCACATATATTAAGATGACAAACACACGCATACTTGGATCTTCTCTCTCTCTCTCTATTGCTACTAAGCTTCTATCTCACCCAGGTACAGCGTTTTGTCGCTCGAGCCCGACACGATGATCGGTTCCGTCGGGTGGAAATCGATATCATTCACACTGCCATTGTGCCCGGGCAGCTTGTACAGGATGCGGCGTGACGTCGTGTCCCAGATGTACACGAACCGATCCGCCGAGCCGGCACTAATCTTCAGCCCATCCGGTGACCAGCCGCAACGAAGCAGATTCTTCTCAAAGTTGTGCTGATGGCCCGTGAACACTTTCACGCACCGCTCGGCCGGCACGTACGGCCGTATGTCCCAGATGCGCAGCGTGTTGTCCATCGAGTTGCTCAGCACGTACGACCCGTCGGGCGACAGGGACAGCCCCGTTACCGTGTCCGTGTGGCCCCGCAGCCGGTACAGTATCTCCTTCTTCCGGATGTCCCACACCTTGATCTCGTTGTCAATCCCGCCCGATACGACCTGCTCCGCGGTGTCGTTGAAGCATACCGCCGTCACCTGGTACGTGTTGTCGAACGTGCTCACGACGTGGCGCTTGCGTGCGTCCCAGATTTTGATCGACGCATCATCGGACCCGGACACGATCAGCGTCGGTCCACGGCGGGCCCCGCTGCAGCTGTTCACGAAGTGTGTGTGGCCCTTCAGCTTGCGGATGCGCGTGCACGTGGGTACATCCCACACGCCAACCACCTTGTCCGTGGCGCAGGTGTAGATGTTCGACCCGTCCGGTGAAAAGTGCGCCTCCATTACGGCCCCGGAGTGGCCGCTCAGCACTCCCACGTTTTCGCACTCATCGTACACCTTCCACAGGACTGTAGGGAATGTAGAAGTGAGCGTGTTAATTCAAAGCAATCGATCATTACAGCAGGGTACACTTACAAATCTGTCGATCGAATCCGGTCGACAGGAGATGCTCCCCTTCCGGGTGGAATTCTGTGGAAAAAATCTCCCCACCGTGTCCCTCCAGCAGCATGATGGGTCCCAACAGACCGGATGTTCGCTCCACATTCTAGGGTTGGGGAAGTAAAACAGAAGATTAGAAAATTGTGTTTCTGTGTATTAAAACATCGAAAAGGGAGCTTTACCTGCTCGAGAAGTTGTTTGTCTTTGGCCGTATAGGCCACGATGTCTGTGCGTGATTTCTTCGGATTTACCACCGGAACCAACGCGTCCGAAGGGCGCTTCACTGCCGATGTATTCATTTTGGATGGATTTTCCTTAAATTACTACACTTTCACGAAGGTTTGTGTTTTTTTCAGCCAAATGCAAAGTGTTTTCGCTGCCTTTGATCCGGCCGGACAGGCGTCCTCGATTTGTTATGACAGGTCGGAGAGTGACATTTGAGATTTGCTATAAAAAATTGCCCAAAGTAAAAGTTCAAAATAAATTAGAAGATTGGACATATTTTTCACATTTATGTGATTTTTCATATTTTATGTGATTTTTTATAATTTTTGTTTGCTTTTTTCCATTACATTGAGTGCATTTGTGTATCAATTGTAGCATTTCAAACATTTTCTCCAAACCGAACTGTCACTCTCGCGGGGCTGCTCCGATGACAGGCCGTTCGTTTATCGGAACGGCACGGAAAACGGAACGAAGATTTTTGTTCCGCACGCGTTTGAGTCGGTTGTGTCGTCCGTCTTCGGGTGTGCAGCAGTAAAATCGGTGAATTAATCACAGAATTCTCGCGTTTTGCGTACTGATTCGCACGAAAACAGCAAATTAACCGCCCCAAGATGGTCGTGAAGCCGAATATGGTCGCCAAGAAGGTGCAGGGACAGGCGTACAAGGACAAAAGCAAACCGGCTGACATCCGTCTGAGCAACATCAATGCTGCCAAAGGTGGGTGTAGAATGATGAACAAGGGGCATCTCGCTTCAGCAAAGGGGATTTGTGTCTATGCAAATGGTAGACCGGCTCACGTGTTTCATGGAGAGAAATGTTCTATTAGAATCAGTTTCAGGGAAAGAGCTGCTTGGTTCCGTTTCTTGTAAAGTCATTCTAACATCTTCGCCTACTTCCTACCATAGGATCCCTTGTCTTCCTTCTTTGTGGTTTAATATTAGCACATATACTATATATTACAAGGATCTTATAAATCAACTGCAATGGTATTTTCTTTCCCACGCGGTTATTTGTCGTTTCTTAGTAAGAATCCTTCTAATTCCATCACAATACAACTCCCTTCCATCGATAAATTTACTGTTGTTTCGGTAACATAACCTCAATGTTGTGAGTCATATGATGTTCTTATGCCGTTCGTCGCCGGTGCTCTATCCACATACTGTTAATTTTCTTTGCATTTTCTCTTCCACAGCCGTTTCCGATGCGATCCGTACCAGCTTGGGCCCGCGTGGCATGGACAAAATGGTGAGTAATTAATCCCACATCATTGAGACAAGCGAGCAACATATTGATTGTGTCCGCTGCCCCTTCTATCCCGCCCACACACACACACACACACACACACACACACACACAGATCCAAGCATCGAACGGTGAGGTAACGATCACAAACGATGGAGCCACGATTCTGAAACAGATGAACGTCATCCACCCGGCCGCCAAAATGCTGGTCGAACTGTCCCGCGCACAGGACGTGGAGGCCGGGGACGGCACAACCTCCGTGGTCGTTGTTGCCGGAGCGCTGCTGGAAGCGGTCGAAAAGTTGCTGCAGATGGGCATTCACCCGACCGCCATATCGGAAGCGTTCCAGCGCTGCTCGGCCAAGGCGGTGGAGATCCTGACGGAAATGTCCCGCCCGGTGGAGCTGAACGATCGCGAAACGCTGATCAAGAGCGCATCGACGTCGCTGAACTCGAAGGTGGTGTCGCAGCACAGCAGTATGCTGGCCCCGATCGCCGTCGACGCCGTGCTGAAGGTGACGGAATCGCACGAGCAGGGTTCGGTCGACCTGAAGAACATCAAACTCATCCGCAGCCTGGGCGGTACCATCGAGGATACGGAGCTGATCGATGGGCTCGTGTTCACGCAGCGCTCGTCCGGCATCAATGGGCCGAAGCGTCTGGAGAAGGCAAAGATTGGGCTGATTCAGTTCTGCATCTCCGCCCCGAAGACCGATGTAGGTGGAGGAGCAGCGTGTGAAATGTTTAGAAGGAAAGGAAAATTAATCACACTTTTCCCCCTTTTTCCACAGATGGATCACAGCGTGATTGTGTCCGACTACGCCGCGATGGACCGTGTGCTGAAGGAGGAACGTGCCTACATCCTGAACATTGTGAAGCAGATCAAGAAGTCGGGCTGCAATGTGCTGCTGGTGCAAAAGTCCATCCTGCGCGATGCCGTGTCCGATCTGGCCCAACACTTCCTGGACAAAATCAAGGTGATGGTGGTGAAGGACATCGAGCGGGAGGATGTTGAGTTTGTGTGCAAGACGCTGCGCTGCCGCCCGATCGCTTCGCTGGACCATTTCGTGGCGGAGAATCTGGTGAACGCCGATCTGGTCGAGGAGGTGGCCAGCGGAACGACCAAGTTCGTGAAGGTGACCGGCATCCAGAACATGGGCCAAACCGTGTCGATCGTGGTGCGCGGTTCGAACAAGCTGGTGCTCGAGGAAGCGGACCGCTCGCTGCACGATGCGCTGTGCGTTGTCCGTTGCCTGGTGAAGAAGCGTGCCCTTATTGCGGGTGGCGGTGCGCCCGAGATTGAGATGGCCCTACAGCTGTCCGCGTACGCGCAAACGCTGCAGGGTGTCGATGCGTACTGTTTCCGCGCGTTCGCCAATGCGCTGGAAGTGATTCCCTCGACGCTGGCGGAAAACGCTGGTCTGAACCCGATCGCAACGGTCACGGAGCTGCGCAACCGTCACGCGCAGGGCGAGAAAAATGCGGGGATTAATGTGCGCAAGGGTGCGATTACGGACATTCTGGCGGAGAACGTGGTGCAGCCGCTGCTCGTGTCCACCTCGTCGATAACGTTCGCCTCCGAGACGGTGCGTTCGATCTTGAAGATTGACGACATCGTGAACACCATGCAGTAAGCAGCAGCAGCAGCACAATGCGTATTTATCTGTAAAACCATCGTGCGACCGTGGAACAATTCCGCCTCACTAACCAACGAATGCGTTCATTCTTTGCCTCACCCAAACACGCATTTCGGTGCACACTCTTCACCCTTATTTTCACACGTCTGATAATGAAGCCTTGCGGAATTATTTCCACGTTTTCGGATACGATTCGAAGACATTTAAAACACACGCCACAGACACACTCACATTAATCGTTTGCTTGTAATGTTCGTATTCGCATTTTTTCTTAATAAACAAAACAAAACCTAAGTAATAATCGCAGTGTGCAGGTGGATCACTTCCCCATCGGCTCGAACGCGTCCGGCATCCGCTCGACGACGTACCGATTGACGGCCACGTTCATGATGGGCACGCCCGGTATTTTGCGTATGCGCCGCTTCAGGTCCTTATCGTTGGTGGCCACGATGTAGCATTTGTGCTGCGTTACCCGCTGCACCAGACAATCGTCGGCGTACGTGCCCCGGTGCAAGCAGTGCAGCCGCTCGAACCGTGGATCTTTGATGATGCGCAGTGCCAGCTTATACTTCTGGCCCAGCTTTTCCAGCTCGGCCACCACGCAGTCGGTGATGTAGGGTATGCACTTGGCGTACAGACAGTCCATCATCGTTTTGATAATGTCCAGCTTGTTCTTGATGCTGAAGTTGACAAAGTTCGTATCGACCAGGATGTGGTAGGGCGGGCCGAGCTGTGTGTTGTACTGGAAGAACATGGCCGAGCTGCCCTGGGGCCGGTCGATCAGCTTCGGCTCATCGTCGTCCCGCTTTTTCTTCGGCTTCCCTTTGGACCGGTCGGAGGGCTTGAGCCGGCTGTCGGTAGGTTTCATAGTACGGCGGAGCAAACTGGCACGCTGCTGCTGCAACCGCTTCACCTGGTTTTTGTTGCCCTGTGTGTGTGTGTGTGTGTGTGTGTGTGTGTGTGTGTGTGTGTGTGTGTGTGTGTGTGTGTGTGTGTGTGTGTGTGTGTGTGTGTGTGTGTGTGTGTGTATAAAACAATTCAATTATTGGCCATCCCAATAAGTGGCTTATAGTTCCTTGCAGAATGTATATTCACCATGTTTTTATGCTGTGTGTAAATACGAACTAGAATGGCCTAATCGCACGTGCAGCCCGACGGAGCAATGTTGACAAACTACGCTGCCGAAACGCTTTGACAGTTCAACTAGCAAACTCTGCAAATGTCAAATCGACCACAAGTTTGCACGTAAGCGGTTGTAAATTGAAAGCATTGAAATTGTTTGTTGGATACGTTGGAGAGTCCATCGCTGGCTGGATATGCGTTGGAACTAAGCAAATCATTTTATTTTTTCCACCTCAAAATGTATGTGTTTTGTCTTCCATCATGATTGATAGTGGAACAGATAAACGAACAAAGTGCTGTTTGCTTGCTCGATAGCGGAAAGAGCACCGCCTCATCAGGTTGCTGCTATAAACACAGGCACACCTCGCACCGAAGCACCTTGACCCTCCCACATCAGGTGTCAGTTTGGCACTTGACGCAGAGGTAAAAAAAACAACGAAAGAGCGAAAAAAAACAACTTCATTTATTGATAAATACAGCACAAAAAACTTTGCTAAACATTTTTCTTTCCTCGCAGCCGTCCAGCGGTGCTCTTTATCTGCGTTTGCGGAAGTGCCATTAATCATCACCCGCACCTAGGAGGGGGAGTTTGCACATATTCGCAGCGCAAACGACGACAGGGTGTGTGTGTTCGACTGTGAGTGAATTAGCAACAGTCTCCCCACACAGAAACAACACACACACGCGACAGAATTGCAATTCGCAAAACGCAGCAGTTTTTGGGGTGCGGCAGTGCAAAAACTGGTGCAAAAAGCAAAAACACGACCCATTTGGCAGTCGCAGCTTGGCAACGCCGCCACGCAAGCAGGAAGTGAGAGCATGGAAGACCTGAAGGAACAGTTCCCCGCGTACAACTCGGTGCTGCGCCAGTCGAACGGCCAACAGCGGCCCTACCACAGTACCGGCCTGCCCGACTGCCCGCCGAACGGTGCCGGAATCCCGGGCATGGTGATGATTGGGCGCAAGAGCGGGCCAGCCGTGCCGCCGAAGCCGCGCAAAAATGGCCAGCAACAGGTCGTGCCGCCCCAGGTGCCGAAAAGCTCGAACGTGAAGCAGTACTGCGAACCTTCCTTCTCGACCGTGCTGGAAGGTCAGGCCAGCAACCTTGACGAGCACGCGTACACCAACGTGTCCAACAACGGTGGTGGTGGTAACGCTACGCGGGGCGGCGGTGGAAAGCTGGCAGCGCGCAAGGTCACCCTTGACGATGCCCTCGAGCTGCAGCACGTCAAGGAGGCGCTGGAACATCATAAACGCACGCTGGATGCGAACCGCTCTAAGTCGCTGCAGGGCCAGGGCGGTGGTGAGCATGGCAGCACGGTGTACGAAAACACACAGCCGACGCCGTACGGGGACGGGTATGCGTCGGACGCGACGTACTCCAACCTGCCCGGTGGTGGTGGTGCTGCTCCGACCCATGCCAAAAACAACGAAGGACTGATCTACAGCAACATCATGCACAACCCAACGAACCCGGGGGCGAAACCGTTCCCCCAGCGACAGATTTCGGAGGAGCTGCCACCGCCACCACCGCAGGACATGCAGCCGCTGCAGCTGACCCTGAACGCGCTAACGCTGGAGGACAACGATGACGAGTTTCCGCCACCGCCCAGCCCGGTCAGCTCGTCGTACAGTGAGCTGCGGCGGGCGACGGACCTGCCGCATATGGGCCGGCAGTCGCAGCCGACGTACACGATGGTTGGACCGGGTGCGGGAGGCGTCGGTGCGCCCGGTGGCCAAACGTACAGCAATATGGCGCCCGGGAGTCAGCTCTACGCCAACAACATGCACCACCAGTCACTGTACGGTACGTACGGCATGAGCTCGCAAGGGTCGACCACATACGAGTCGATCTACGAACCGATCAACCCCCGTCCACCGAGCCAGATGTCGGGCCGGTCCAACTACTCCCTGTACGCACCGTACGTCAACTCGCACGGCATCAACAGCCCGAACGATAGCATCATTACGAGCGCCTCGCAGCAGCAGCAGCAGCAGCAGCACCGCCACGGCCACAGCCAGGGAAGCATGTCGAAGGGCGCCGAGGTGGACACGCTGACCGATCTGCTGGTGCAGTCGATCCAGGACCAGGAATCGTTCGGCACGTGCGTCAAGTGCGGGGAGCGCGTGGTGGGCGAAAAGACGGGCTGCACGGCGATGGACAAGATCTACCACATCGCCTGCTTCACCTGCCACCAGTGTCAGATCAATCTGCAGGGCAAACCGTTCTACGGGCTCGATGGGAAGCCGTACTGCAAGGAGGACTATCTGAACACGCTCGAGAAGTGTTCCGTCTGCCTGAAGCCGATCCTGGAGCGTATACTGCGCGCCACCGGCAAACCGTACCATCCGCAGTGCTTCACCTGCATCGTGTGCGGCAAATCGCTCGACGGCATCCCGTTCACGGTCGACGCCACCAACCAGATACACTGCATAGATGATTTCCACAAAAAGTTTGCGCCGCGCTGTTGCGTCTGCAAGATGCCGATCATGCCCGGGCCGGGCGAGGACGAGACGGTGCGCGTGGTGGCGCTTGATCGTAGCTTCCACATCAACTGCTACAAGTGCGAGGACTGTGGGCTGGTGCTGTCTTCGGAGGCGGAGGGGCGCGGCTGCTACCCGCTGGACGATCACATACTGTGCAAGAGCTGCAATGCCAAACGGGTGCAGACCCTGACCAGCCATATGACGACGGAGCTGTAGAGAGCGGAGCGGCAGCAGCAGCAGCAGCAGCACCAGCCGGAAGCGGCAAGGAACCGAGCACAGATTTCACCATCCATCTCTCTCACCAATCTCAGTCACTAGTTTTGTGTGCGGCTTCGCGCAATAACCGAAGAATCGAAATGGGCGCATCGCGTATCGCTTTTTAACTTTTAACTCGTACTTAAGCAGGGCTGAGTAGTGTTATAGGGAGTTAAGGAATGCGAGCCAAGACCGGGGCAACAAAGGGGCAACAGAAAACGGAAGGAAAGCATGAAAGCATACAATTTTTCTCAGCGGGAAGAGAAACAATATTAGTCAAATTTTAAGCGCTTTGAACGCAACGAACGTTTTTTCGAATAGCACAAAACGAAGTAACATACACACTCTCACTCACATTCCATTGACCGGGTTGCCGGATGTATTCCACTGTTTTTTCATCTCGTATTTATAGCATTTCGACGGGGGGGGGGGGGGGGGGGGGGGTGCCCCTCCGAATCATATATTTAGCAAAACATTTAGATGGTAGACGTTGCTGTTGTGTGGAAGTGTTTTGAAATAATCAAGTTTTTAAACATTCTCTCCCTACCGGAATTATACTAGCTTGAGAGAAGACAGAGCAAAAACCCCCCTGATATGCGTGATCATGTAATTTGTAGGTGATAGAACTGCTCTAAAATAGCACTTAGAACTAATCCATTCCACAGCTAGCCGTTTGCCAGATTGCATTTAATCGTATAGAAATGTGTGCATGTGAGTGTTTATACTTGTCAAGAATTACACAAAATTACCCACTGTTCGTAAAATGTGGGGGTTTGCGAAACAATGATCTTTAACGCGAAAAACAGTGGGAATCTACCAATACTGCATCCTCGTTAGGGACGATAATACCGGTAAACCGGTAGATAGATGATGTTGATCTTTCAATTGCATTTTATGTCGCTTAAATAAAATACCGTGCAAAAATAGCTCTATTCTGAGTGGCTGACAATGGGACTTGCGGAGCGTGATGACGCATTATCGTCGAATACGCAAATGTTGTTTGCACAGTGAGGTGGCGTGGCGTATGGGTGAGAGGCTTTGGGTGCGCAAATCACACTAGGTGGATGATGATTAATTTCCGGCCTATCTCATTGCAGGTGGATGTTTGTAAGAGCTTTTCCGTTGGCAGGTAAAAGATTGGAATGAGTGAATGAGTCAAGAACTGTATTGTATTAGGTGTCCCACTATGATTCATGGTTGTTGCCACTTGTTTGGTTTTTACTGCGCATTGCATTGCATTTCAGTTGAATAATTCGTTGTTTTTAATCTAGCCACCATATACAGGCGTCCCCCGAGTTACGACCCCCTCGAGTTACGACGATTCGCAGATACGAAGATTTTGATTTTGACAGTGAAAAGTTGTCATCGAGAAGAAATTGATGTATATTTTTGAATTTCTGAGCTGATAACCGTTACACACAAATTTCTAAAGATTCCACAACTACCCGATATTGAATATCTATATCGTGTAAACGACTTTTAGTGTAAAATTAATACATTATCGAACATTATTTTAAATAAAAAACACGATATCATAGATTTCGACTCTTCAACTTCGGTTATAAAATTTACATTGACAGATATTCGACATACGACTTTTTCGACTTACGCCTTGCGTTGGGACTTTTTTTCGGTCCCAAATACAGTCGTATCTCGGGGGACACCTGTATAATTAACATTGTCTGCAGTATCGATCGCAGTAGTCTGTTTTGGTATGTAGTCTGTTTTGGTATGAAACTGTCTCTATTTCGAATGAAATCGTCATCCTTATCAGAAGTGTGTTAAATCCAGTTTATTCACTGCGTGGCCGTTTTGTTCAGAAGCTCTACTTTCGTCCATTCGATTACAGGGTAAGTATTCTGATCTGCAGCGTGTAGGATACCAATGATCATTTTTGTTTATTTCTTCTTCTATTTGGCGTAACGTCTTACGCGGACATGTCCGCCTCCTGTACTGGCCTTTCGAGACATTCTTCAGTACCACGCAGCCAGCCAGATAGTCAGTCTATAGGGGGACGGTCCATAGCAGGATTGAACCCACGACGGGCATGTTGTTGAGTCTTGAGAGTTGACGACTGTACCACTGATACTTATTTATTGATGTTAGCTATTGGTAACGTTCGTAGCTTTGGTCAAAATTAGTATATTTAGTACTTTCATCGTCGCTATTCCAATTCGATTGTCTACATGGCATTCAGATTTGTGTTGGGTAAATCTGATTCAGATTTATGAATCAGATTCATCAATCTCAAAGATTCATCAATATCGAGAGATCCACGAATCTCGAAACGATCACGAATCTCTAAGGATTCATAAATCTCCAAAAGCTTATTCTTATTATACTTTTTGGCGCAACAACCTACATGGTCATACCAGCCAGAAAATACAGGGCCTTCGAAACTTCTTGGCAATTACCACGAAACCGGGTACTATGTCCTTGCTATGCCAAGACGGTCCCCATGCAAGGCTTGAACCCAAGACGTGCATGTGTTGTAAAGTCGTGCGAGTTAACCATTGTACCATAGTGAAAATTGAGTATATTGAACACCATACATGTCTAAATATTCATGAATCTCTGGGGATTTATAAAAGTTTATAGATTAACGAATCTTTGAAGATTCTTGAATCTTTATCGATTGAATCTTTGAAGATTCTTGAATCTTTATTGATTAACGAATCTTTAAAGATTCATGATTTTTTTATATATTTATTGTTGTGGATAGACGTGCCGAGCCCTGGATTCGCCGTAGCAGTTGCGCTGCTGCTGGTCGACATCCAGGAATCGACACTGCGCTCACGCACACTAATACGCCGCACTTAGCGATGCGCGCTAAGTGTGTGCAGAGCGCACCTAACGCAGGAGTGTGTAACAGGCTACCGGTCGAGCAGGGCTCCCGGTAGTGCTCACGGTGCGGCTCGTGCGCGCGGCCCCAGACATCAATATATTGTGTTTTGTATTATTTAATTCGGTTAATAAATGTGTAAAAGTGCAAACATAAAAGTGGCGACGAGGATGGGATTCTCTTGCGCAAGGAGGATCCTACAGAACCCGCGGCAGCCATCGCGTTTCGTCTGGCCTTTCTGCAGCGTCAGTGCAGCGGCCATCGCGATGGCACGGTTCCCTGTGCCTTTGGATACCGCGGAACATCGGGCCGCCGCCACCGCAGACACCGTGGCCCCGGCTGCTGTCCCATCACTGGCGACCGCTGCAATGGGCAGCCGGCTACACACCACCCACTGCAGCCGCATATCAAGGGCGACGGCACATTCCGCCCCGGCTCGAGCCCTGCAGCACATCATCGGCGAAGCAGCTATCTCGCCGCAGCTCTAGCCCAGCAACACCAACAGCAACGCGCAAGTTGCTTCGGCTGCCGCACCTCAGCACATCATCGGCGAGGTCGCAATCCCGCCAAGGCTCGAGTCCGCCTCATCATCGGCAACCCGCAGGTTGTTTTGACTGCAGCACGGCAGCACGTCATCGGCGCGGTCGCATTCCCGCCGCGGCTCGAGCCCCGCATCACCAACGGCGACACGTAAGTCGCCTCGGCTGCAACGCAGCAGCCTCGCATCATAGGCGACGACACATTCCGCCTCAGCTGCAGCATAGCAACCCTCATTGGCGTCGACACATTCCGCCTGACCTGCAGCAAACCCAGCACGTCCAGCCAGAGACGCCATCGCTGTGGCCGGCCATTGCTGTCGCCGGTCATGGCCCTGCCGGTGCAAGGTTTCATCGCGGCACCACCCTCACCTCCCGGCAGGCGTAGCAGCGATGCTACAACCCGAGGACGCGAACGCGGCATCATCGCCGCCGCTCCGGGACAACGGTGCACCATAGCAGACGCTCCCGAGGAAAGCGAACCCGACATCATCGCCGCCGCCCCGGGACAACAGGTCATCATCGCAGACGCGACCCCGAGGAACGCGAACGCGGCATCATGGCCGCCGCCCGGGAACATGAGCGCAGCAGCATCACGGGCCCCACTACGTACCATCGGTCGAAGGGTGTCACCACGCTGGTATTCCGTTGTGGAATACCACCCGCTTTGGTTCGACCCTTCGGTTATTAAAAGGGGGAGATGTTGTGGATAGACGTGCCGAGCCCTGGATTCGCCGTAGCAGTTGCGCTGCTGCTGGTCGACATCCAGGAATCGACACTGCGTTCACGCACACTAATACGCCGCACTTAGCGATGCGCGCTAAGTGTGTGCAGAGCGCACCTAACGCAGGAGTGTGTAACAGGCTACCGGTCGAGCAGGGCTCCCGGTAGTGCTCACGGTGCGGCTCGTGCGCGCGGCCCCAGACATCAATATATTGTGTTTTGTATTATTTAATTCGGTTAATAAATGTGTAAAAGTGCAAACATAAAATTTATGATTCCTTGGAGATTCATGAATCTCTGTAGATTTATAAAAGTTTATAGATTCATGAATCTTTGAATCTTTTCTTGAATCTTTATTGATTGAATCTTTGAAGATTCTTGAATCTTTATTGATTAACGAATCTTTAAAGATTTATGATTTTTTTTATATATTTATGATTCCTTGGAGATTCATGAATCTTTAGAGATCAATTGATCTTTGGAAATTCGATTCGAGATTCGAATCATACATCGATTAAGATTAGTAATAATGAATCTCAACGAAAATTTCCTGATACCCAACAGTAATTCTGATCTTTCATAATATTTTAGGTCCATGTTAACTTAAAATCCTTGTTATGAAAGTGAATGCGTAAAGTAAACAACTATTATTGCGAATTTAAATATCATTCTGAATCCACTAAAACCAGATTAAAAAAATACAGCTGTTTAATTACAATCTTCCCTGAGAATCGTTTTTTAAAGCAAACATGTTGACTGTCCCTTCACATTCCATACATTTTGTCTCATCAAAGCAGCATATTCACCTTGGCCTCCTATATTCATTCAGCCCTTTTCAAATGAAAGGGGGTGTATTTAACAATTAACACCCCACCGACAAGTGTCAGCAATTAGCATCCCCATAAATGCATCGGAAGTTTATCTACACGTACATTCACTCATATTTCACAACCGGCGCCCCAGGTGTCAAACTTCCTGTTGTTGTAATCGGCACCCACTAATCGCGCTTTGTAATACGCAATTAACAAACATAATGCACATTATAGTGTCCCCACCCGTACGATAAATTCCAAAAACAGAACCTTAAACGGCAATTTAACGGTCCGTTGCACGTGCTTTTTGTGTGTGTGTTTGTGAGGGGGGAGTTTGAATTTTTCCATTCCTCCTACAACGATCATTATTAAAAAAAAAAAACGGCTTGAAAACTATACGTATGCGATAAGCCTCACTCACTTTCTCTTTCTCTCTTCCGTATGGGAAGATTCATATTTAAATCGAGTCCCTCTCAAAAGGGGGTGGATAAAGGGTGAGAGTTTAAAGTAGGGAAAAACAGAACCCGTTGTATATACATAGCAAACAGGAAGCAGTACATAGCTGTACGATGGATAACGTAGTGTCTATATCCAGTGTCCTTTTTTTATCACCGCCCAGGGCCCATGCTTCCCTCGCGCGCAGGGGTGTACGCGTTGTGTGCGGAAGGGTGCCTGTGTGCTGTATGCTAAAACTTTCCAATCCTTTCTACATAGTTTCTAAAAAGAGGGTTTTTACGGAGTAGGTTTTTTAGGGTTATTTTTTCGGTTGTTGCGTTAAAGTGTACATAAGCCATCATTGTGTCTCGCAGGACACTACCGTTGCCGTTGTTGGGGTGCTGGGAGGGAAGCATGTATTTGTTTTTTTATTTTAGCTGGGTGCGAGAAAAAGGGGTAACAGTTTTTTAACACAATCGAGAATGAAGGGGTTAGGCCGTTCTGTCGGCCGTACGAGTGATTTAGTCTCGTGCGAAACGAAGAAGTGATTGGATATCTGTGTGACGTGACGTTGCCATCATCGTCGATGTTTTTTGTGTGTGTGTGTTTGATAAGAATTGCTTTCAAACGTTTTGAACATTTCAAACTCGAAGCGAATGCGCATGTTTAAAGCGATGGTATGCAAAACAGTGGCCAGCAAAATGGTGCACGGTATACCGCTGAACGTCATTTTGGTTTTAAACCTCGTGTAGGTAGGAGAAGAGCTATACAGACAGCAACAAAAAAAAAGAAAAAAAAAAACGTTACAAAGTGCACCTAACCAAGGATATTTAATTCAAAGATACGAAAAAAAAACAGTTCATTTGAACGGAATTTAATTACGGCTTTGATCATTCAAACGGCTCTCCTTCCGTCAACCGTAAAGAAGGGCGCCGAGAAATTGAAATTAAATTTCACAAAAATCAAGGCGCAGCAAAACAACAGCCGAAAAAGGACTCTCCGGGCCAACCACTCGAGATAGGAAAACGGTAAGACGAACGGTATTTCGGGGGTGTGGAGGCTTTTTCATCTCTGCCCGAACATCTCGATAGGTGAATTTCGGCATTGATGAAGGTATGGCCGTATCATCGTATATCTCTCTAGTGCCACTTGAAGCGTTGTTAGGGGCAAATAGGGGGCAGGCGGAGTTTGAACCTCTCCCGGGGGGAGGGACAGCAGCATGTCAGGCATGTTTTTAACAAGCTTGAAATGTATTTTCTGTTGCCCCCAAAAAACCCCCTCTACCCACGATACATGGTACATGGCGCACAATAGAGGTTAAGGAGTTTTCCCCGTAATTAGGAAATTAGAAATGTGATCGGCGTGTAGCAAATGATGCCGCTACTCCGCACCAACACATGATCCGTCTACAATTGGTGACACACAGCTGAAAACAAAAAGGCAACTAAAGAAAGAAAGAAAAAAATCAAACCCGAAACAACCGCTTTGAAGAGCGCTGGCCCCGTAATTGGGTAGATGGAAAATGGTCGTCCCCTGTAGGATGATTTTCGGTGGAAATCTCAATACGTGCGACGAGGACTGGGCGAAACACGTTCATTCGGTTTGGTCAACAGCTAGAAAGTAAAGCAAAAGACACTCTTCGACAGGAAATGGAGGCGCCCTCGGGGGATAAAGGGAATGGGAATGTGAAGTGAAGGATCTCTGTGTGTGTGTGTGTGTGCACGTTCGCTTGAAATGGAATTTCTAATAAGAAAGAAAATGTGAAAGCAAAATCCATGTTAGTTAAATTTATTTAGCTACACATTATCCCGTGATGCTCCTTATTTGCTGCTGCTGTTGCTGCTGCTGCTGTGAGTTTTTTTTTCCAGGACTTTTCTCCGTACTCAGTGTGGGAGCTTGAGGGTAAAGTCGAAATTGGAAAAATCACTTGTGTCAAGGGCTCTGTGTCCAGTAGGAAAAACACCGCGAAGTGGAAAGTGAGGTGGGCGGTGGATGGGAGGTCAGGTCCTGTTCGAATACCTGTTAATAGTTGAATTTGAAATTGGACATTCGAGTTGGAAAGAAGGACGACGACATTCGATTGATAAGGTCCCGGGTATTGGGGGAATACACAATCTGGACACTGGAGGCTACTGATTGGTGAAATGAAAATTCCCAACCTTCCCGCCCAACGACTCAAACAAACAAAAAAAAAAAGAGCAAAAAAGCCGGAATTTTCATCAGTGCCGCAGGACATTGCCCGTAAGTGGCCATCGGAATGAAGTTACGGTGCGGGGTTCTCGCTCCCCCAATTCATCGTTAATGAAAAAGTGATTTGGGTTGGATTAATTTGGCGCTGATTTGTTGTGCAGTGGACACTCGTACGAGACCAGAGAGGATCGCTCCTTCGTTCTGGTTGATTTATTGCGAGTTTTCTTGCTTCTGCTGCTGCTGCTGCTGCTGTGTGAAGCATCGGTGAAAATGATGCTAAATTTGAGATTGAACCCCAAGAGGGTTGTTCTTTTTCTTTTTCAACGCATTTTTAACGCACAATTTCTGAAGCTTCATTACCGAAAGGTTTCCCATCCTTATCCGGAGCGTACGGAATCTAATTTTTCACCACAATTTTCCAACTCAATTGATACAGCACAATAACTGTGTGCAAATTAAACAAACCAAAATTGTACCGAAAAAAAAGCAACCACCCTCTCCTGATTGGACCAAACATTATCTCAGCTGTACTGGAAGCTGAAAGGTGCAGAGAACGGGGAATAAAAACAGGATTTATTATCATAAACCGCCATGGGGTCAACCGCAAAGTCTATCGTCCTCTACGGCTTAATCGTCCCCTACGGCTTTTGGTGGACGAACTTTCCTTGCGAAACCGTTTTTGAAAAATTCGAAATCTGTCTCCTCCTCTTTGAATTTCCATCTCCCACCGAGGGGAAAGAATTTTCATTGCCTCTTCCCCTTATTTTTCCTTTGTGATGTCGCTGCGCCATTTCCCTGTTTCCATATTTATGACACACGACTAAATTTTGAAGCAGTCCTCGCAATAATAATAATAATAATAATAATAATGATAACAATAAAAACAGCACCCGGAGTTACTACGGCGTAAAGAGCGAAGCAGAAGCTCTCTTCCGCACCGCCGATAGCAACAAGAAAAACATGCATTTTTTAAAGGTTCGAAAATCGAATTTATGTCAAATGTAGCGCGACCGTGTTCGCGTAGTGTTATTTTTCTATTTCAACCGGAGTGAACTCGAACTCAACCCCTGCGGGATACGGCCGGCCCCCGTTTGGTGATGGAAACTTATCACAAATGTATTTATTTTTTCAAGCATTAGTAAAACATGTCCTTCAAATTATGTGCATGTATCGTCGGCGTTTATTCTTCCCCTTGGTTGCTTTGAAGCCTCCGGAGCGTCTTGCAGCGTGTGTGTGTGTGTTGGCACGAAACGGGAATGGGATTTGCAAGCAAGCAGGAAACGCCGGGGGTAGGATTTAAATTCAAAGCCGGCCTTCGATTCGACATGGACGTGATTCGGAGTAGATTTGACGGTAGAAAAATGGGCCTTCCACCACCGCTCTGTGCTGTGTGTGTGTGCTCCTGTGTGTGCTGGTAATGAGCATGACGGACATGGGTGATAATGGAGCCCTCCATTATTCGGCATTCGTCCGGGCGAGCCGATGAGGTGACGTCCATTATTGAAATGAGGCGAACGTGTGCGTTGGGTAATGAGGACTACATACACACACACACACACACACACACACACACACACACACACACACACACACACACTCATTACTATGTAAATTGGATTGGACCGGGTCGTCGGGTGTCCTGTTCTCCTCAGAAGCGGGAGAAAAATCTTACCGAGAAAGACAAAAAAACGGTCTTGTGGGGGTTATTAGCATTCTGATTAAAACGGACACCGGATACTAGTGTGCCCTTGCAAAGTCCAACCTTTGCTTTGCTGGGTAAAGATTCACAATGTGAATCAACAGCGACAGCAAGTAGATGTAATGCAGTGAGATAAGATAATCATTATGTATATTGGCGTTCACACTTTTACGCAGTTAAATAATGTAGAGAGTTTTTTTAGGTACAGATTGCGACGTACAGGCAGGCAGCACTGTAGCTGTTTGAAACAATATTGCATTTTACGCCTACTATGGTGACAGGATCATATAGAGCAGTGAGTAACTGTATGGTCATTGCGGTACGGTAGGTTGTGCGATCAAATCTACTCTCAACTCGTCGGTTTGTTGACGCTCTGTAGCCGGGGGTATACGAGTAACTTTTTCACCACAACTTGATTGTCACATTCTAAAACGAAGTCATTTTAATCAGGCTTTTAAACACCTATATCAACAATCAGTAACAACGAACTAAACACTACATTTTGTATAGCCAAATAGCCCTGTATAACGTCTGCCAAAAGGTTTACTCATTGCAAAAGGAACAAACCTAACAATTGTGTGTTCATCTCAATCGATTTATTGATCCACCGCTTGTCATCTTCCTTGAAAGGGTGTAAACCCCATGTAACGTATTTACATACCCCTTTCACGATGACTCTGCCAAGTGATGATTGATTGTGTTTACATCCCAGCAGCAGCAGCAGCAGCAGCAGCAGCACATCCCAGAACAGATGACCGGTTTCACGCAATCTCTCGCCAATGGTGCTTCTCTTTGGAGCTGAAAACAAAGGGGTAAAGGGAACTCCCTGCTAAATGTAAAAGGAGTACGCTATGAATCGATCACACAAATGCATGCACAAAAGGATCCGGTTACCCGATATTTGCTGATTATTAATCATAATTTTCAAGCCAAAGCTGCCGTCTCAGCACCAACTCCGGTGGGGAGCGGTGATGCGCAACGAATCCTTTCCGTTTTTAATGGCTAACAGCTAGGTGGAGGGAGTTTATATTTAGTGCAAAATTATGTTAAAGGATGAATAATCCATCATACACCATACCCGGGCTGTGTGGACGGTTGGCACACACGCAGCAAGTAAGCAGGCAAGCCAATTTCGTTTGAGTGCTCCCGTGTGAGAAACACACGGGTTTTCACAAAAGAGGGAGTGCGCGTTCGAGTGGACATATCACCACCACCCCACCTTCTTGAAAAGGGAGGTTGGGAGGTGTGTGAGGAAATATTCTTTTGTCCTTTGAGATGAAGAAACACACACACACACTCGGACATAGAAATCTCGATTGGTGGAATCATGGAGCAGCCTCCTCCACCCGGGGATGGGATTTCGAGCATTATCAGCATTCAACAGCGTGTGTATCAGCCCTCACAAGCCCACACGTAGGAATGGGTGGGATGGGATGGGTTGGTCAGTGCGCGGAAAGGAAGGAGGGCTGAGGCGTACTTACGGGCAAACCCAGTCACCATAAATCTCCGTTAGAGGATCAGCGCGAGCAAACGAGTCAAAAAAGGATTTGATTTATTTGCAGAGCACGGTGGTGGTGGTGGTGGCGCGTAAGGATTTCGGGCTCGCGTAAGCTTTTTCGTGGTAATTTATTTGAATTTACTCTTAAATTAGATCACGACTGGGGAGGTTTTTTGTTGTTGTTGTTGTTGTAGTTGTTGATCTGAGTCCCTTCATCCTCTCACTTACACTTAAAAGCCTCTTGAGGTTCGCACGTCGTGAGACGTGGACCATTTCAATGTCCCGTTGCTTGAAAGGTTTGGCACCGACATTCACATGCACTGAAGGTGTAACGTTCCCCGCTTGGGATGGGAACCCGTGTGCACTACCGGACCACTCATATTTCGACACTAGGCAATAATCATTGCTACCAATGGCACTTCTTTACCCAAAACATTGGGCCAAAAAAAAAAAAAACAAAAAAGAGAGACAAGGATTTTAGCCCACTTGTTTGCCAAACAAAACCGGCACAATTGTACTTTCTCGCCTGTCCGTGCCAACCTGTCCGGGTCCAGGGAAGAGCCATAAAACACATTAAATCCCATAGAATAATCGAAATGTCACATTAAGTTGTGAAATATAGACGAATGAGAGCATCACACTGGGCCTCGGGTAAGGGCCGAGATTTGTGGTCCGGAAAGGGACCAGAGAAGAACTTGTGTATGTTCAAGGCACAGTTTATGCTTGTAGGGGACTTTTTTTTTGGTGGAAATGGACGCCTGACCAGGAGGCTTTGCATCCGATTAGTATGGAAAGTACAAAACCCTCTGTGTGTTTGTGCCAGTGCCAGTGTGCCACATGGGACGTCTTCCTGCACCGTTTTTCCTCTCCAAACTCGGGGGGGCAGACTGACTGACCATAAATATATATTTTATGAGCCCTTTTTCCGGAGGCGCATACAGACATTTCAGCTCGCATTTCGGGATGAGGTGT
>NC_054084.1:34243396-34248960 GCF_017562075.2 Anopheles merus | reverse complement strand
GTTCTCCTCAGAAGCGGGAGAAAAATCTTACCGAGAAAGACAAAAAAAAACGGTCTTGTGGGGGCTATTAGCATTCTGATTAAAACGGACACCGGATAGTGGTGTGCCCTTGCAAAGTCCAACCTTTGCTTTGCTGGGCAAAGATTCACAATGTGAATCAACAACGACAGCAAGTAGATGTAATGCAGTGAGATAAGATAATCATTATGTATATTGGCGTTCACACTTTTACGCAGTTAAATAATGTAGAGAGTGTTTTTAGGTACAGATTGCGACGTACAGGCAGGCAGCACTGTAGCTGTTTGAAACAGTATGGCTTTTACGCCTACTATGGTGACAGGATCATATAGAGCAGTGAGTAAGTGTATGGGCATTGCGGTACGGTAGGTTGTGCGATCAAATCTACTCTCAACTCGTCGGTTTGTTGACGCTCTGTAGCCGGGGGTATACGAGTAACTTTTTCACCAAAACTTGATTGTCACATTCTAAAACGAAGTCATTTTAATCAGGCTTTTAAACCTATATCAACAATCAGTATCAATGAACTAAACACTACATTTTGTATAGCCAAATAGCCCTGTATAACGTTTGCCAAAAGGTTTACTCATTGCAAAAGGAACAAACTAACAATTGTGTGTTCATCTCAATCGATTTATTGATCCACCGCTTGTCATCTTCCTTGAAAGGGTGTAAACCCCATGTAACGTATTTACATACCCCTTTCACGATGACTCTGCCAAGTGATGATTGATTGTGTTTACATCCCAGCAGCAGCAGCAGCAGCACATCCCAGAACAGATGACCGGTTTCACGCAATCTCTCGCCAATGGTGCTTCTCTTTGGAGCTGAAAACAAAGGGGTAAAGGGAACTCCCTGCTAAATGTAAAAGGAGTACGCTATGAATCGATCACACAAATGCATGCACAAAAGGATCCGGTTACCCAATATTTGCTGATTATTAATCATAATTTTCAAGCCAAAGCTACCGTCTCAGCACCAACTCCGGTGGGGAGCGGTGATGCGCAACGAATCCTTTCCGTTTTTAATGGCTAACAGCTAGGTGGGGGGAGTTTATATTTAGTGCAAAATTATGTTAAAGGATGAATAATCCATCATACACCATACCGGGCTGTGTGGACGGTTGGCACACACGCAGCAAGTAAGCAGGCAAGCCAATTTCGTTTGAGTGCTCCCGTGTGAGAAACACACGGGTTTTCACAAAAGAGGGAGTGCGCGTTCGAGTGGACATATCACCACCACCCCACCTTCTTGAAAAGGGAGGTTTGGAGGTGTGTGAGGAAATATTCTTTTGTCCTTTGAGATGAAGAAACACACACACACACTCGGACATAGAAATCTCGATTGGTGGAATCATGGAGCAGCCTCCTCCACCCGGGGATGGGATTTCGAGCATTATCAGCATTCAACAGCGTGTGTATCAGCCCTCACAAGCCCACACGTAGGAATGGGTGGGATGGGATGGGTTGGTCAGTGCGCGGAAAGGAAGGAGGGCTGAGGCGTACTTACGGGCGAACCCAGTCACCATAAATCTCCGTTAGAGGATCAGCGCGAGCAAACGAGTCAAAAAAGGATTTGATTTATTTGCAGAGCACGGTGGTGGTGGTGGTGGCGCGTAAGGATTTCGGGCTCGCGTAAGCTTTTTCGTGGTAATTTATTTGAATTTACTCTTAAATTAGATCACGACTGGGGAGGTTTGTTGTTGTTGTAGTTGTTGTAGTTGTTGATCTGAGTCCCTTCATCCTCTCACTTACACTTAAAAGCCTCTTGAGGTCGTGAGACGTGGACCATTTCAATGTCCCGTTGCTTGAAAGGTTTGGCACCGACATTCACATGCACTGAAGGTGTAACGTTCCCCGCTTGGGATGGGAACCCGTGTGCACTACCGGACCACTCATATTTCGACACTAGGCAATAATCATTGCTACCAATGGCACTTCTTTACCCAAAACATTGGGCCAAAAAAAAAAAAAAACAAAAAAGAGAGACAAGGATTTTAGCCCACTTGTTTGCCAAACAAAACCGGCACAATTCTACTTTCTCGCCTGTCCGTGCCAACCTGTCCGGGTCCAGGGAAGAGCCATAAAACACATTAAATCCCATAGAATAATCGAAATGTCACATTAAGTTGTGAAATATAGACGAATGAGAGCATCACACTGGGCCTCGGGTAAGGGCCGAGATTTGTGGTCCGGAAAGGGACAGAGACCAGAGAAGAACTTGTGTGTGTTCAAGGCACAGTTTGTGCTTGTAGGGGACGTTTTTTTTGGTGGAAATGGACGCCTGACCAGGAGGCTTTGCATCCGATTAGTATGGAAAGTACAAAACCCTCTGTGTGTTTGTGCCAGTGCCAGTGTGCCACATGGGACGTCTTCCTGCACCGTTTTTCCTCTCCAAACTCGGGGGGCAGACTGACTGACCATAAATATATATTTTATGAGCCCTTTTTCCGGAGGCGCATGCAGACATTTCAGCTCGCATTTCGGGATGAGGTGTACTATCCTTCTTTTCTATTTTTCCATTCCACAGCCTTCCCTTTGGTTTTTTGCCACATTTTCCTCCCTACTCTGTGGGGTCTTTCTGGCAGTTCCAACGTTCCTACCGTACGCTCGACCGGTGGACTTGTTTGCATCGATGCAGGATTTACTAGCGCACTACCGAAGCATTTTTTCGCCTTTGAGGCTGTAACGCCTCGCGGGGTCCTCGGGGGATAGTTGTGGGGGAATTGCCGTTTTTCCCCCCATGCTCTACACCGTCGGAGAGATTTGTGTGTCTAGTGGTTTTTGTTCTTCGGGCCCACCACCACTAACAGGCGCAAAGGGAAAAGGGAAGGGCTTTGCAACAAATCAATACCGGCTGCAGGAGGGCTTTACTGAAGATGTTGAAGTAAAAGGAGCTGGAGGAAGCGCATTTTTTATGTTTATGTTTTTTTCACTATCCGGAACTCGAAGCAGGGATATACTGTGTGTCTGTTTGTTTTCTTTATTTGGTCTGTGTAACATAAATCGATCAACCATGACGGAATGGCAATGTATCAAAATTTCCGTAAGCTGAGGGTGGAGCAGAATTTTCCTACTATTATTAATGTTTTTTTTTTTGTTAGTAATTCCACTGGGAAATATGTTAAGAAAATGGGTTTGTTTGGAAAGTTGCTCTAAAAAATAAAATTGTCAATACAAAGAAATGGTAGAAATGATTGCCTTGTGCCTTGTTGTTATAGTATCTTATTATTTCATTTAATTTCATTAAATTAGTCCAATATCCGCCATCAAGGCTAAATAAAACAGACTTAAAACTAAATTAAACACTAACAAATAAACAAAATAATTCAAGAAAAACTAAGCCTAACTAAACTAGTCTTGACCTTGCAAAAAAATAAAAGAAAAAACATAGGTAGAGCGCAGAGACTATCATAAATTTAAAGAAAAAAGAGAGTAAATGAAAACTAAGAAAAATAATTAAAGATAATTAGAAGAAAAAATACGGCTACGGAAAGAGTTAAGAGAGGAGTCGAAATCAAAGAGATAGAAAAAGTGGTTAAACAATCTGAAACAGGATAGAAGAGCATCATTGAAAGTATAAAGAGTATGACGTGTTTCAATTGACAGAGGATCACGTGGACGAAGGGAACGAGAGGGAACATACATCGAGATGGACGAGAGTAAATCAGAAGCATCAGTAACAGAAAGTAATAAGCCACCAATAAAACATGCCTGAAACACTTGGCGGCGGAATCTTAAAGAGTGAAGATTGAATAACTGCAATCGCGTTTCATAGGGAGGAATTGAGGCAGCACCGAACAAACGACGATAAGCAATCCTGGTAAAGAGGCGCTGAATGCTTTCAATTCTTTGCTTATAGAGGTGGGTGCACTGAGTTAGAATAAGTGAGTCGCTTCAGTCCTGCAAGTGAATGTGCATGTCTTGTATTCAGTACAAAGAGTTTTTTCGAACCTTTCTGCTGTTTATTTTCTACTCTTTTCATACTTACTCTTTTGGGAATATTATTCACACTGATTCAGGACGACTTATCTCAAAGAGTGAGACATCATTCGGTGTGGCATCAACCGACTGATTCTTAGAGAGTGATGCATACAGTCGAATTTGATTTCTTAAATGAACAAATTGCCGCAAAGATTGAGTTGGTTGAATCAAAAAGAAGTAGTTAAAGGTTCTTTGTAGTACGTTATATTGCTATGAATCTCAATAAGTATGTTAAAGATTCAAAATCCTTGCAGACACTCTTCTACTCGGGTTCATGTTACTAGAAAACAGTGAGTTGTAAGAGTTGCATCGTTTTGATTCTCCCTAGAACTGGATAAGTTATTCTTCTATGGTGACCAACAACTGTAGTCGATCTAGGCCGTCCTAAGCCAGTGACTTGAATATCCTGTTGAAAGCAAATAATTTAAGTCCTATTTCTGAAGGATTCGGTTGACACCGAGCTTATATCCAAACTTACTTACCAGCATATGTACTAAAATACTTATTTCCACCCGTGAAGCGGATTTCTAGAAATGATTACTTGGTAGCTCACCATTCTATTTAAATATAATAATAAAATGCTCTGTGTTCAAACCTTCAAATCATATCTACTGCGTTCTCTCTACTGCTTCTTCAACTAAAATTCTCCATTTTAAATTTGGCTCCGATTGTACATCACATCATCTCCCGACGAATAATCGTCAACCAACCAATCATATCCCTTTTTAAAGTTGAAAAGCCATTTTAAAGTGCACCCTTCTGCGATATCCTGCACAAAAAAAAATCACATCATTTGCTTATATTCAAATGGTGCGTTTGCGTAATCCTTCCCTTTTTATCCTGCCGCGATCGGAGCAACAAATCAAAAGCCTGAAAAGTGGAAAAAAGGGTTGGTGTGGTGATTGCAATGGCGTAGACTTCAAGCTACCCCAGCCATTTGATTAACAAAACATTTCCTTTCTGGAAGTTGCGTCGTTAAAGGAAGAATACGAACTCCATATATCCCCTTTACCTTAGAATTACACACAGTCGAAAACACACAAGCACAAACACAATGAAGTGTGTGTGAGAGAGAGAGAGAGAGAGAGAGAGAGAGAGAGAGAGAGAGAGAGAGAGAGAAGCGCGTGGCAGTGGTGCGTCGAAAGGATCTCCGGCATCTCCTTCTCATTATCTCATCATCATATGACTAACCATGCATCTGTCGTTTGGAACGTTCCGCGTCTGTCACCGGTGTGTACCCCTTGCCCCTTGTGTGTGTTATCTACCCCCTTCTCCATGCATTTTAACCCTCTTTTCACGGCTCTGTTTAGCTTATATACATTGCATCGAGCGCACAACAACAACAACAGCAAAACAGAAAAGGGATGCGCGCACGAGCCACAGATTGCATCCGTTTACATCCCTTTTTTTGCTCGACCACGACCGCTCGTTTGCACCTCATTCGAATACGGTGCGCTTTGTTTGGGTTTGGTTCGGCGTGTGTGACGCGCTGCTGGCATGTGGCTGGCATTTGGTCCCGCAAAACAGAGAGGAAAAACGCATACACATTTGCACTGCCGAAGG
>NC_054084.1:34170896-34240896 GCF_017562075.2 Anopheles merus | reverse complement strand
AAAAAAAAAAAACAGAACATATTGCATTTCAGCAATTTTACCTTTGCTGACAGTTTTGGCGCCTATTTTGGGTGGGACTATTTGGGCCTTTTGGGACAGAAACCATCATCGTAACGAGGTTTTGGGTGGGTGTGCGGAATCGGTCTCCATCGGTCGCGGCCCATCCAATTATCGCTAATGTGCGTGTATGTGTCGTGGTGCCATTATTAAAACAAAAACCTTGAGTTTTGGGTGGGAGAATGGTGCAGATTCAGGTCCCGTTCGTTCCCCAATTCCAAGGCTGTTAATTGGGAACCAAACTCCATCTAAAGGAAGCGAAATAGGGTCTAAAAAACTATCATTTACACGCAATGCTGGCGGATGCGAAAGCAATCCAAAAACACCCAAAATAGCCACGACACGACTAAAACGACCGCAAAATAGAACAAAAAGAAACCCTTGTCTATAGGGGGGTGTGTGTATTGGGAGGGGGACAAATGGAAATTGGGATGCTGCTGGCCGTGCATTCGCACCACGGCTGGTGATGATTATAATCGTAATCGTAAAACATGCGAACCAGCAACCGCAATAATCTCGCTCCAAGGCCCGGGTTATGGCAATATTATTCATTCCCTTCCTGCGGCCACTGGGCCCAGTGGGTCGGTGGATGTGAGCGCTGTGGACAGGGAAAAATAAAACACTATCGCCACACACACAAACCCCCTGTCGCCATCGCTGCGCCTCAATTGAGCCCCTTGGTCGTGGTTTTTTATTTTAATATCAAATATTATTATTGTTTTTATATTCATCTTTTACGATTTCCCATGCACGGCACACACACACACGCACAGACCATTCCGTACACCCTCGTTATCTGCGCACAATTTTTCGCAATCGACCGGCACCAAAACCCAGCGCCCCATGCCGTAATGGCCGCTGCGGAAGCGATATCGGATATCGGGGCCTGAAATAATGTTAATGGTCACACACACGCGCGGCCGCCACTACCGCACACGTTTTAGCCAAATTGAATTGAAAAGATAAAAAAACGTGTTTGCTTTTGCCCTGGCACAGCACAGTGTGCAAAAAAATGAGGGAAAAAATGGAAGAAAAACGGAGGGTTTTCCTTCGGACTGCTCTTTTTTGTCTCTCAATAGGGGAAAGAATTCGATTCCATCGACTCGTGTCTTTACCGTACGGTTTGCATGTTTGTGCGTTTGGGTGCAAGGGAAGGGGGCCGTTTTTTTCTTCTTCCACTTCTTTATGCCACCCAGCAGGGGGTGGTGGTGGTGCGGGTGTGTCCCCGCAGTGCAGAACCAGCCATCCGAGCCGATGTGTTTATTTTGCATGATTTTGTGTGTGTGTGTGTGTGTGAGACGACACAGGAGGTCCTCCGCTTAAACGAATGGTAGGGAAATGCTTTTAGTGGCCAGTAGTGCAAGGTGGTGCGCCAGGAACGATTTGGTTGGGTTTGTTTTTTTTATATATCGAAAGCAATTTATCTCTCTCTGTCCCAGATGGGGAGGGACGATGATGGTGCCAGTGATGGCGACTGCACACACCGTGCGAGATCAACTAATCTAGGCAATAATGGGACAGAACATTCGCACTGACCTCACATGATTGGTACCGGCGGCCAAGTGGGATAATTCAAGTGCTGCAATTTGGTGCGAGATGGTTATCGGAATTGGAATACGGAGGGAGGTTTTTTTTTTTGAAGAAAACCGTTTAATATTGAACCTTAAAGATTAGTTTTGGAGTCGGGTCATGCCGGCTAGGACATTGTGAACCATGTGTTCAATGTTTTACTGAAGCTTACAGGCTCTACAACACCCTGTCCCTGTTTGGTGGAATTTGTTTATTTGAGGACACAAAAGCGAAAGATAACAGCGCGTTCCTCCACTACAATAACAATGGCGAACGATCGCATTGGAGCCACGATGCCTATCGATAAACAGTAAACGATGTTCCCCAAACGGACGTTTTGGGGAGGGAAAACGGCACTGGCAGTGGAAGGCGATGGGACATCCACCCACATAGTACACACACCGGGGAGGAAAAAAATAGAAACAACAAGCACAGATAAAACCGGATCCAATTACCATAAATGGAAAAAACAACAAAGCCAATCAAATCAGAAGTGAAAAACATTGGCCATGAGCAAAATTTTGCTGAAAGTGCGGGAAATGAAAATGCATGCACACAGGACGGCGGAGGGTATAGTGATGGTGGTGGCAATAAGCAAAAACAATACAGATCGGATCAACCAGGGGAAGGACCAAGAAATCACATCCACCCAGACGGACACCACCACAAACGCAAACACATAGGAGCGGACAAAAAATGAAGAGAGCACAACGATGATAGTTGTTAGTGTGCTGTCGTTTTGAGCCAATTTGAGAGGACGAGACGAGGCCATGCTGTGGGGTAGCTGTTCACGTTTCGGCTCGTAATGGGACTCCCGACCAGATCGACGGCGCAAAGACGTCCTTGTGCGTCTGGATTGGTTGCGCATTCGACGTGCGGAACCGAAAATTCGATAGACCGTAAGGAAAATGAACGCTCGTTTGACTTGTGACTACCAGCGGTCCGGCAGGGAGGAAATAAAAATGTTCCTTTAACGATGGGGCCTGGCTGGAGGGGGGGGGGGGTGCAACAGTGAAGAGGTACACAAAAACACAGACGCGCCTAGGAGTCAAAATATTGTGCCGTAATATAAAATATTGAGAAAGCTATGGATAAGGACACCGGTGGGACGTGTATGGGGGAGAGGCATAAAAGCGAAATTACAACCGTTCGTATAATACCTGTGTTTTCACCATTGTCGGCTGAAGATATGACGATGTCAGGAAAGTGGTTGAAATGGGTGTAAACGTTGCAGAATTGTGTAGAGTGTGAGCTCGGTTCATCCAAGCCTTATCAGTTATATTGGCCAATTGACACGTCTAAGATAGCTAGACTAGGTAGTCGAAGGTGTTAAGGGGAAGCATCAATTGTGTATTGGACAATGGCGCGTCATCAGTTCGAATCTAGACGGTGCTCTTCTTGCGTGCACAAAGATGTTAAATTCAAAGCAAAACAGGGTAAATGAAATACTCATCTTAGATTACAGTTAGTAGGTGAACTGCTAACAGTGGGTGTGTATTACTGAAGTTTTTTTACTAATTTTTTTACTAATTGGAGAGATTCTCAGTTTAAAAAAACACATAAAAGTCAAAACATGAAACATCCGGAATCTTACGAAAAGAAATTCATAGCAAATGTGCATTTTTCTCACAAATTTAACCTCTCAGTTAGCGGTCACCTGAAGTAATATTCTAAACCGGAGTCATTACTGATGAAGATACATGTTTACATATCATCTAAAACTGAACTTTGCAGTAAATTGGTTCTACTGTAAGAGGTAGAAGAAAAAAAAGTTTGTTAAAAACTGTAAAGAATAATATAAATATTTGCTTGTGTTTTTATATACAGTTTCTACATTGCTATGTATAAAATTATTGTAAATATAACATCTAAGACGCTTATTACAAACGTCGAACAATTATAATGATGCACAAATCCACTATTTTGCGTCGTTTGCGTTACGCCGTGACCAAAACCAGCAAAAAGGTTTTCCATACCTCCTTTGCAATCCTCTCCTTTTGTAGACGCTTTTCATCTCCTTCCACAAGCCCTGCTGCTGTCTTGAGCTGTAACTGGATTGTCATCACTGCACCTCTATGGTTGCAGCTAGCCAATCTCCCTAGCAACCTGCTGCTGCTAGCTGCTACTGACGACCCCGTCACAACATCAGCCGTTGTGCGCAAAGCTGCCACGTGCGCTCGTCCTGGCGCTAAGCAGCGACTGCAGCACGCGTGTGTGTGTGTGCGAGTACGTTTTTCCTTCACTTCGTGCTCATTATTTTCTTAGCCAACGGCGGCGTCCCTTCATTTATGTACACACACACACACACACGCTCACACACTCACCATGGCACACCGGGCGTTTTAGTAGCAAATCTCCTTTTCCTCGAGATGCCGTTGACCTTTACCCAAAAGGTGCTACCATCATCTATACATACCACATTAATTACTGAAATTCCGAATTTTTCCGGCATCATAAATTTGGCCATGGATTCTTAGCTCTGGCACGAGATACGCAGTCCAGTAGTCTCCCCAGCAACAAAAAAAGGATGTTGCGATTTGAATGTAGCTTCCTTCATCTCCCCCCCATTTAACACACACACACACACGTATGCACACATTCTTTGGTTTATTTCCCTCTAGCAAGACGCTAAGACGCGCTTCCCCTGTTCCTGCTTTATATCTTTCTTTGTTGCGCTTGAACGCCAACAAATCATTAATATCTTCAGCTACTTAACGGGCTGCCGTTTTCTTACCCCATGGTCCCATACCACCCCACCCCTCCCCCCTTTCCCACCTTTTCGGAGGGATGGATGGCAGAAGGGAAGGGAGGGAAGGGAGGAAATTTGCAAGGAAATGAAATAAAAATGTATATATGGAAATGGACATAAATAAAACCGAGAAGCTGACGCATCAGAGGCACGAACCTCGGAACACGGTGGGTGTAGACGTACGCATTTGAGCGAAACAGGACTTTTCCACTGGGAGGAAGGACGGCACCGTCTCATTATGTTACTACGGGAGGAGTATGCGGAACGTGTGGTGGAGACGTTATACCACGCATAGAATAATAAAACTCGTTCGTTTCCTGTTCTTTCCCTTCCCAATGCTCACACACACACACACATACACCCACACAAAGGACAATGTGAATAATTCCCTCTTATTTTTCTATCGGCCTCTCCTTCACACACACACACACACTACATCACAGCATCCGTGTTGGGTGGTCGATATATTTGAATAAATGATTTAGGTCGCCTTTTGCCGTTGCCATGGGAGACCCGGTGCTAATGACTAGCCTCGCACACCCATCCCACCCGCTGGGAGAGGGGTTTTTCCTTGTTTTTGTTTTTCTCCCGGGCCGCCGCTACAAAGGGTGGGCAGAATGCACGAACGTGTGGACAGGATTATGGTCGATACCGAGTTGCGCCGAACCCGCCCTGAGTTCTGTTTCCAATTAAACAAACTTGCCACGCCGCTGATGAACTGCCCGGCATGAACGTGCGAGGGTGCCCGAGATTGACGGGAACAAACTGTGTGCCCCCCCCCCTTCTAGTGTGTGCGCGTTTTGGGGGGTGCAGACGCAAATGCTCAATTATGCTTGCCCGCTCTTCTAAGCCGTCGTCGTCGTCCGGGGTGACATTTTCCTGTTTTGTCATCATGTCGATTTGAACGAAGCAAATCCTTGAACCCTTGAATACGTCATAGCAGACGTTTTTGTTGTTTTATCGCGACGTTCGTCGCTTGGTGCTGTTCCTGCTCCGCTTGCTTTGATTTGCAGAGCGCCCTTGCAGAGATTGTTGCAGCGCTGTGACTGCAGCGTAATCACACAAAAAAACAAGTCTCTTTCTGTCCTGACGCGAACACACACGCACACAGACACACACACACACATATTCAATCCAATCCTGCCCGGGCGGCACAGGATCAAAGGAAAAATGCTAATTTGACTCCTGGATTGTAGCACTTTTTGTTCGCGCAATTTTTCCTCCCGATTCCCGTTTCTGCCTTTCGGCTGTTGCGGCATGTTTGTTTTTATGCCCCCTTGCAAAGCCAAACATGCACGCAGACACACAACCCTGGAGTTGGATTTATGTATTTTACTTTACTTTTGCTGTTTTTTTTTTGTTGTGTTGTATCTCTTGGTGTGTTTATCGGGTGGGGGGGGGGGGGGAGTGTCGGGTAAGATCAACCGGACCCGGCGGCACACCGGACGGTTGTCACACACCACGGTGCCAACGCAACGAACCTCTCAACGCTTGATTATCCATCGCGCATGAAGCACCACACATACGCGATACACCTGATTGTGATGACAAATGCACACAATCACAGACCGAGAACCGATTCGCATGCATCATTGATTGTAATGCACACACACACACACACACATGGTCCGTCACGGACAGTTCAAGAATTAATCTGAGATGCGGTAAAAAAAACGCGGGCGTTTTATTCTGGAACGCATTGGAGGAGGGCAAAAACGCGGAGGGCGAAACAAAAAACTGAATTCTAATAAGTGTGTAGACCTTATCGGCCAAGGTTTTGTCGTTATTTTGTTGGTGTTTTTTTGTACGATACTTGCAGTTTTTTTTACGATGTTGCAGAGCCATCAAGGCTCAAAGGACAGTAGGAATGTTGAAAACTCCTTTTTTTGAAACACTCTACTTATCGTTTTTAATATTATAAATTGTGAACATAAATATACGCGCTGCTTTACCGTTTACTGCGCACTAGCTCACCGTAAAGCAAAAGCGCACTACTTCGTCGCTTGCGCACGATCTCTTCGCAAAACCCAAGAGACGAGTGTGTGCTCCTGAGAGACCGGGGGGATTTTTTTTGGTTTGTACTTCTTCCGCGTCGTCAATCGAGCGTTATTTATTCGCGTTTATTTCGCGATTGAAATGGCATTCATTTTCCACTCTCATCTCTCAGCAAAGGGGGAATTTAAATTCCGACTGCTTCCAGTTGCCAGAATCGAACGTCCTTTCCATCCTTTGGTTTCATGGCGCGACGAATCCTGTTTGATTTTTTTTAAATGGTGGTTCATTTCTTTATTTTTTTTTTGAATAAATGCTGCGCTGTATCTGTTGCGCCGCCTCGAGATGGTGGATTGGATGATGAAAGCGACGGCGACGACGACGACGACGACGACAGCACGAGACAAAACAACACAACCCACACCACCAGCGTTCGCTAGCGAAGCAACAAACCACAGAGCCTTTTGCAAATGAAGCCGGCATAAATTATGCTGCCCGTGCCGTCGGCGGTGGCCTCAGTTTCGCCCGGGTTTTCCGTTCCACCCTTCCCGCGGGTGGATTTTAAAATTTGAATGGGGCGTGGCATCTCGAGCTCGAACGAAAGAAATTGAAAAAAAAAAACGAGCGCTCTGTCCGTGTCTGTGCAGGGGGTGATTTATTTTCATTTTTCCCATCGTGGTTTGCCATGCGATTGCTATGGCGGCTTTTCGTTCGCTTCTTTTCCACCGGGACGCACACAAAAAAAAACCATAGCATGTCGGTGGTACAGTGGGTTAAGCGGCTTTGGAAAGGGGAGCCGGCAACGTGATGGGGATTGGGGAGGGGTTTTTTATCGCTTTAAGAACGCAACATAATCTTTTAGTAAGCTTTGTGTGTTTCCAATTGGAATATCCCTCTCGATAAGTAACAGCTTATAGGAAAGGAGGATTTAAACAAAAAAAAAAAAACAACACTTACAACACACACAACACACATTCCACAGAGCGATTGCGTGTGTTTCGTTTTGTGTAGTGGGGCCCACCCGCTGTGTAATAGTAGATCGATTTTTCTTTCTGGTGTTTGAGAAAAAGGACACATTGCGTTAAATATGCGTGAGCGCCCGGAACGATATGCAGGCCCAAAAGTCCACCCACCAACCGACACACACGGCATAGGCCGCTCACCTGCTCTCCTCTCTACCCTCCCCGTCGGCGGAGACCGGCGGGGTACATCCTTTCTAATCCAATAATCTCTAAAAACATTTCTCTTGTCCGAGGCAGCGGCCAACAAAAGCATCCTTCATCCAATTTGTGCCGAGTGTGTGTGGACCCTTTTTCTTATTCGCCGCCTACTACAAAACCCAACCCCCCTTGCTTGCAGGAAAGGTTCTACAGAAAAGGGATAAAAAAGCGCGCACAAAGCCATACGGTTGTTGGCATTATTCATTCCGCACTGTGCGAAAAGCATCGCACTGACACGCACGGCAACGCACCAAGGAGGAGGAGGAGAGTGTAAGGTGTAGACAGAGGGAGCAACGTGGCCCAACAACACCCCCTAGCAACCGCTCCGGAGAAGTGTCTACTTATTCAAATGGAATAAAAATGGCTGAACATTTTTTTTGTTCATTTCTCCCTTTGCACTTTCTCCCTTTGCGCTCTCTCCCTTTGCGCTGTTATCTCGGAGGAAAAACACCTTCCAAGGGGATGAGGGATGAGTGCCTTTTCCCCGAGCATGGCTTTTCTCTTCTTTTTAACACCATCTCAAGGGATGAATATATTTTCATCACACTTCCTTCGTCGTCGTCCCAACCCCCCGTTCCCTCGGCAAGTTCCTTTTTTGTCGGGTTGTCAGATCACTTTTGAGAGGATGGAAAATCTTTTCCCGGTTTTTTTTCCTCTGCTCCTCTTTTTTTCCTTTCACTCATTCCCCTCCTCTAAGCGTGTGTGTGTGTGTTTGAGGTCACATTCCCTCGTCCGTGCACGCTGTCCGTTAGCACGAGAAATAGGATATTTTTTAAGCAGAGAGAGAGATAGAGTGAAGAATAAAATAAGATTGAAAGCATTATCCTCCCGGTTGCGTCAAGGATGCTGCCCGTGTTGGTTGAGTGTGTGGCATGAGCCTTTCGTGTTTTTTTTTTGAGGCTAGCTTAACCTCCGATGACCATGTTGTCTTCTCTCCTTTCTGTGACACACGACACAAACAATCGTATGGAGCGAAAAAAAGAAAAAAAGCCTTCAAGTTGTTCTTGTCAAAATCCCTTGCCCAAAAAACAACCGCTGGCCGCTGGGTCTGCTAAGGAGCTGAATTTTTCTTCCCCCTTCCCAGTGCCGGCAGTGCCAGCTTCAGCTCCATCGCTCGGGAAAATCTTCCTTGCCGCGCGCGCGTGTGTGTGGGATAAAGAGGAAAAAAGCCTTCGCTTGGACAGAACTAGCTGCTATGGAGCGATGGGAGCTCTCCAACCCCCTCCCCCCCTCCTTTCTTCACGTGTGTGTATGTGTGGACATTGTCATAATTTTGCTTCCGTTTTATTCTTCAACCATTTCGCTACACCTTTCCATCCAATGCCCCAATCCACCGGTACGCGGGTTTTCCAATCGGTTTTGAGCCTGTTATTTGCTCAAAAGATTTCTTCCGTGCTCTTCCCTCCCCTGTTTGGTTAGGTCGATTTGGTCGGGCCCGTGTCCGGTTGATAAAACCTTGTCCAACACGCGCGGCCTAATACCCCGACCCCCGGCGGCTCTACCACCCGGACCACCACCGGGAAAAGGGAGTTTTTGGATTGAATGTTTGCTTCTTTTTTAAAAAATCTCAAGAGATCCCCCCCCCCCTTCCCGGCGGGAAGCCTTCCCCATAGGCCCAAGGACATCTCGGGACAAGAGCGAACTACTCGAGCCGATGTCCACAAGCAGAAACAACATACACACCACACCGCTCCTCCACGCTTTTAACATTCCTCGCTACACACACACATGCCTGGTGGGACTTGTATTTATTATTTATGTTTCCTTTTTCTCGCTACATTGTGGAGAAGCAATTTTGTGTTTACTTTAGAAGTGCCCTGTTGTGCGCATTTTTTTTTGGGGGAGGGGGGTGTGGAGGTTATAGGAAAACTGGAAACAAATCGGCAAGCTGAGGAAGCTGCAAAAGTAAAAAAAAAACACACACACACACACAAGAAATCCGGTAAGCGAATTGTTAGGATGGGGGGAGGGGGGGGGGCAAGATAGAAAATTCTGCAGAAGCGGGCAATCAATCCTGGGCCGTTCTAGGAATTGGGAAGCATCCTGAGTGGAATGGTTTGGTTGCCCACTGTGTGTAGGGGAAAGTGGAGCAAAATGGGCCCCTAAATGGGCCCCGACCTCACTACAAATATACTTTACAATGCTGTATGTATTCATTACAGTGTTTTATGAACACCACGTAAGTTTCATAACCCTTATATAACAAAAAAACCAAGAAAAATGCAAAATAAGATTTAGCAGCATATTGATCAATCACTCATCAGATCTTCACCATGTGGCAGATCATGGAGAAGATGGCTGAATACAGACACGACACATACCGTCTCTTCATTGACTTCAAATCCGCATATGATAGCATAGCCAGGGTAAAACTGTATGCTTGGAAGCTCTTTTGGAATCCCGGCCAAACTGATAAGGCTAGTTAGAATGACTATGACCAACGTCACATGCCAGGTGAGGGTGGATGGAAAACTCTCAGGACCATTTGCTACCACCAAGGGTCTGCGCCAGGGGGACGGGCTTGCCTGTCTCCTATTCAACCTAGCGCTAGAGAGGGCCATCCGCGACTCGAAGGTGGAGACTATGGGAACCATCTTCTATAAGTCAACTCAGATCCTAGCATAAGCTGATGATATAGACATCATTGGTCTGCGGCTCTCCTAAGTAGCAGAAGCCTACCAAGGGATCGAGCAGGCGGCAGAGAGCCTACCATCTACCATGCTATCATACTACCGGGCCTACCAATAAATAATCAGAATCTACGTAGGCGTGACGTGCAGATAGGTGAACGCACTTTTGAAGTCATCCCACAATTCGCTTATCTTGGGTCAAAGGTCAGCAACGCCAATAGCATGGAAGCTGAGTTGCGCGCAAGGATGCTGGCTGCCAACCGGTCATTCTACAGCCTGGAAAATCAGTTCACCTCAAAGAACCTGTCGCGACGGACGAAGCTGGGACTATATAGTACCTATATAGTATCGGTACTCACATACGCCTCTGAGACATGGACGCTGTCCAAATCTGACGAAACCCTCTTAGCCGCGTTCGAGATGCTCAGAAGGATACTCAGAAGGAAGATGCTCAGAAGGATACTTGACCCCGTATGTGTATGAAGGGCAATGGAGGAGCCGCTATAATGACGAGCTATACGAGATGTACGGCGACCTCACTGTCGTACAGTGTATTAGGCTCGTCTGGCTCCGGTGGGCTGGCCATGTTGTACGCATGGAAACGGACGACCCAGCCCGTAAAGTCTTTTTAGGCCGTCCACAAGGACAGAGGAGGCGTGGTAGGCTCAAATTGAGGTGGCGTGAAGGCGTCCACCATTAAGGCCGAGATAGCGGACTGGCAGACGAAGGTGTGAGACCGTGAGCGGTTTCGGACACTGCTGAGGCAGGCCAAGACCGCAAAGCGGTTGTAGCGCCGGATAAGTAAGTAAGTAAGCATATTGATGTAATTTTTGCCACTTCGAAAATAAGCTTAACCCTGTGGAGATTTGGAAGATGCGTGGAAGTTTTACATGGTATATATTTAAAGATATGATATTGCTTTAAAATTTGTCTGAAGAAAGTTTCACAAAAAATACAAAAATGCTTCACGTGGAGTAAAATGAGCAGATGTGTTTGACATACGGCGCTTGGTGAGGCTATGGTGTTGTATTTGTCGCATCAATATTGGTAACCGCAGGACTCCACACAGCATAACACGGAGCGCAACATAACAACTGACAGCTGCCAAACGCTTCACAAAACGCTTGGGAAAGGAGGTAAAGCGTTTCATTAACTGTCGGGCATCGCAGTAGGTTGGTAGCATTTCAACGAGAAATGAGCGGCCTACTAAGGATATTAAAAACATGGTACCGGCAATAAAGCGTTTTCTGAAGCGTTTGGCAGCGGTCAGTTGTTATGTTGCGCTCCGTGTTATGCTGTGTGGAGTCCTGCGGTAACAGGCACAGCTTCAAAAGATTCGAGTTTGTAGATTAACCCGTGTAAAAACTGTTTTAATTTTGAAAATAGATTTATCAAAGAATTTTAAGGACTTTCCTGAACAGCAAACAGCAAAAGATAGGACGAGAATACGGCAACGTGCGCAAAGGCATAGACCATTACCTAAGGTGCAGTTGTTGTGGCACCATATTGCACCAGTGTTTTGTCGTTTCACAGTTTGTTTACATATGCCTATTTTGCCCCAGGGCTATGCCCATTTTCCCCCGCGTGTCAAAATAGCTTCTCGTAAAACGTCAACTTTTATTTCACACTGTTTTCATGCTTTTAAGTTGTTTTCATCCAATGTGGCAATTTTAATCCATAGAAAAATGGTGGAAGTATACAATAATGAAAGAAAAATTGTGTTTTTGTGGCATATTCAAAGGAATAATCAAACTGCTTAACATGCCCATTTTGCCCCGCTTTCCCCAATGTTTTTTGTTTTGCTTGTGCTTGTGAAGCATGTACGGAGGTACGAGAAGCAAGCAAGTTATAATTTTCCTAAGATCCTCCGTCCGTTTCGGGACGCAAGACGGCCGCCGCTTTGCGCATTGGGTAATGCGTGCACGGGAGATATATTATATTTATATTTTGGGAATTGGCGTAAACTCGGCCTGCTGCGTTGCTTACACGCCCCAGTAAGGGGAGGGAGACGGAGAGCTGGAAAGTGGAAAATCGCCGACGATCCACTTTGGCGAAATTGTTATACTTCAGCATGGATGGAGATTCTGAAAGTTAGGAAGTTATTTGAGCGCCATTTTTGTGTAGTGACTAAGGCGAAATGGAAATTATGACACGAGGAGGAAAAGAGCAAGTGAAAGCAAAGGAGGAAATAAATTTTAAGTGTTATCGCTTTAGAGCACGATTTTACTTTTACTTGTGAGCAATTTCGTGTTCATCCTTCTCCATCCAGGTTCTACCGGGAAGCCATTTTACTTGTGGTAGGATTGGAAGAGGAAAGTGGGCAAGATGCGTTTTCCTTTAAAGTGAGACAACTTCCTGCTAGAAACGCGGGGGGCTTTTTTGCTGCTGCTGCTGATAACTTATTTATGGCTTCATTTTTGGTCTGTGTGTGTGTGTGTGTGCGAGAGGCCGTGGCCAGACTTGAAAAGAGACTTCATTTTGCTGAATTATTTATCTCGACCTTCCGTAAAGACTTCCTTTCGCCCCCCATCCCCGATGGAGCAAAAAGTTCTTCCCAAAGAATGATTTTTGGGGGAGTAAAGTTTACATAAAACTCTCCCCCGTCCCATTTTTGGTTCCACATTTCCTAGGGCCGCTTAAAAAAATATTACATCCTACAAATGTCGCCCCGAAGGAAGAGAATCGGGAATCGAAGGACAATGTTGTTGTAGAATGTGTTTTTTCTGTCTCTCTCTCTTTCATTGTAGTATTTCTGGAGTTGAAAATCTCGAATTTTTACACTCCCTTTGCAAGTTTGACGGGGAGGGAGGGCGTACAATGTAATGGGAAAATGGGATGTCCCTTTTGTGACGTGAAAATCCCGAACCAGCGTCGTCTCCCGGTCGTACACCGAGCGGCGCAAAATTGTTGACAATGTCGAACCACAAGTGCGTCTGTGCGGTGAGGTGATAAGCCCGCGTCTCGGTGTGATGCCCGCAAGGAAGGACAGATTGCGGATTGGTAGTGGAGGTAGTTTAAAGGAAGACAGGAAACAGGCAGACACAGGGTGTAGAAAATTTTTGATAAATGATTGTAGTTTGATTACCACGGCAATACATGGGAGGGACATTGAAGGGAGCACGGTTGGTCGTTCGTCGGAGGCCTCGGGACGACAATTTGCTTCCGGGTGAGCGAGGGAGGGAGTACAGCATAATTGACCCCTCAAATGGTCCCCGGGACTTGCTGACTTTGCGACATTGTTGTCGGGCTTTATTTAGAGCGCAATCGGGATTTTGAAAATGGGGTGAAAAAAGGAACGGCAAACGTAAATGTTTACAGTAGCAGCATTTTAATTGAGTTTGAAATTGAAATGTTCCTCGCTACAGATGTGTAGGAAATCGGGAGGAAAATCTGGACCATTTTATGCATTACTTTTTGTAGTTTTATTGGCGAGTTTCCCAGTGTTTCAGGAACTCTCTTAAATAGCCCTAAACGAAGGTAAAAATAAGGTACAAATACTACAAATATTCCACTCGACTCTAACGCCCAGATCGCTCCGATGCATTAGACCAGACCAGTTTGTCACGACCCAGCGGCCGTTGCCGATTGCGTCATAGAGCTCGTTTCAATTTCATAACCCCACCAATAATCGCCATCGTCGGTCCCACACAATCGTCGTTTGAGAGAAATCGAACAAATTGCTTTAATCAAAAATTGAGCCACAAATAATTACGATCAATCAGCCACCCACGAAGATCGTAACCGCGCTTTTCCAGCGTTTGTTTTTGTTGTTGTTGCTTCCTTCTCCTGCTGCTGCTGATGTACCCCTTTTGTCCTCGTGTGGTGGTGCAGCCGATTACAATTAAAATATTAATGACACAAAACATTCGATTTGTCCAAAAAATTGTGGCCGACTGTCGGGGCTGCAGCGGGAAGAAGAAAGATATTGAGATCGTACCGCATCGAATTAGTAACAAAGAAGCACGACGCAAAAGCAGCAGCCGGAATACATTTTGTACATCAGGAAAACCAGATCACCATCGCCACCGGCCAGGCCGCGGGGACAATTTTGTATCCTCTTGCCTGTCCGCGACGCGCTTGTTTGACGCCGGGTGGGGAGAAATCATTTGACCGCAACCGTTTATATGGTACCGCGGTGAGGTCTGTCCCAGCCATTGAACTATAAAGAAGCGCTCACAAACACACACACAAAGGTACACATAATTTTATCCACCAAGGGGAGGGAGGACGCAGAAAAAAAAAACTATCCTTACGGATCCGATTTCATTATTACTCATTTCATTTTATCATTTTCCACGTTGGAAGTTATGCGAATGTTTTTTTTTGTTTTGTTTTTTTTTGTGCTATTTGTGCTACGCTTTGTTTTGTGCGCTTTGAAGATGGTTTGTCTTTTTTTTTCTTTGTCTTACTTCTTGCTTCTTACTTCCTTCTTCTTGGCACCGTTTGGTTGGAATTGTATTGTTTCCATTTCGATTCGTTTCATTTTTTTCTACTTCTTCTTTTTTAATTTCAACGATCGTAATTCGATTTAAATACATTTTCATCATTCAGAGCGGGAGCGATTTCTTTTTAATTAAGAGCCACTTTTCAATAATATGTTTATGGTATTAAAGACGCGCACAGTGGTAATAATAAATCGCGCAAGAGATATATAAAAGAGTTCGAAAGAGCGAGAGGGAGTTAAAACGAGACAGACAGACAGACAGAAAGGGTGGGATGAATCTGCACGGCTACTGCGATGCTGTCATTAGGTTGTTTAAGCATCAGCGGGTTTATAGTTTCCCTCGGCCTTTTGCCCACCCGCGCGCGTGATAATCAATTAGTTTGCCCGCCAATGGCAAGAGAGTAACGAAACATTGTAATACCTGCCAGTGGTCAACAGAGAGAGAGAGAGAGAGAGAGAGAGAGAGAGAGAGAGAGACACACACACTGTACACAATATTGTGAACCGAAGCAACAACTAAGCAACGAAAAATAACAGCACCTCGATGAATGATTGAAACACTTTATGGAAACCCCGTTTTTACCTAACCCTCCAAAACCAATCCAAACCAATCCAACGTTCGGTTAGTTCGATTTGGTTCGATAAATAATGCATTTTACCTTGGATTACAGATTTACGGTGGGCTGGGGCTTTTGCTTCCCCACGATTGACTCCGCCGTAGAAGCATTGAATGATGAAAAACGCTTTTGACAGCGCTAATTCACTTACGCCTTACGCCGGGGCGAAGATGTATGAAATTTCGTGTGCGGATGTTATAAAAAAAAATCTGCAATCAGGCCCACTGTCCTATAGATAGTCCTATAGATTGACCCGTGCTTTGGTGCTTTGCAATTGAACAAGTTATGCAGAGAAAGTTACTGCTTGAAGCAGCGGTGAAGGTGATCCAAGTAGCCTGGGGGCTAGACACAAGCACCTTCGAGCATTATCTAATCAATCATAGCGGGCCGCTCTATCCGTGCCGGCATAAAAGCCGTGAATAATCGCGCGTCATAAAAAGTGTATTATCAATGGAGTGGTGGCCGGCCCCGTGAAGGGTGCCAAGGCCGTGTCAAAACATGTTACGGACGATTTTCGCACTCCCGCGTTGTTCGTTTCGGGCGTCGTTCGCCCTCCTTTGTGCGCTGTTCGACTTTTCGCAGTAGTGGCGATTTTCCTGGGTTGTTTTTTGCTGCTGCTCCCTTTTTTTATGGAAACACTTTGACAAGAAAGCGAACAAGGGAAGCGCGTCGGAGGGGGGAAATGGAAGAAAAATGACTAAATTATACGGAAAATCTTTGGCAGAGAACCACTCCACCTCTGTGTTTGACCATTTTGACGGTGCATCTCATAATGGAGATTGTCCAAGAGAGAAGAAAAAAAAAAATGAGCCCTTAGGGCACGAACGGTAATCACAATAATCATTAGGGAAAATGATTTTTTAAGCTGTCCCTGATGATGAAATTTTGTGATCGTATTTTTTCGTGTGTGTCTGTTTGCACCCGGCTGCATCTTAGGCAGCTGCTGGCAGACATTTTCACTCAACAGATGACAAATCGAGAGAGAGTGAGATATGATGTCACGCACTGACCACTTTCTGGACCACCGTGTTACGGCACAATGTTTTTTGTCACTTTGCACCGGCTGAATTATTTGAATATGTGTGTAGGCGGCTTTCCACCGGCGTGTGAAAGTGAGCCGTGTGTGTGTGTAGAGTGTTCGTTTGAAAAATGATCGTCCGAGATGCGCGCCGTCCATTAATAATCTTAATGTATATTCTATGTGGCCCGGTACGCGCCATTGCGGTGTGTCCGCCGTGTGTCAACTTGTCTCGTTTACTTTTACCGCCGTGTGTCGTCGGTGTCCGTACCTTATAAAACTTTCCCCGGCGATGCAGTGTGTGTGTGTGTGTGTGTGTTTGCTTGGACGACACGGTGACATTATTGAACGACCTTTTTCCATCTCATCTTCTGGAGGGCGATGGTCTGCGGTAATCGTGTCCGAAAATTGTGGTTTAAGGTTTATTTTTACCTTAAGGGGTCGTGACAGTGCTAAATTTGGTGCTGGCTTTCCTTGTTGAGGAACGCTGTTCCGAGTTTCGAGTTACATAGTCATCGGCCCGCGTAAATGGGAGTTTTTGTGGGAGAATTTTAGAGTAAAGAGAAGTAGAAAGGAGACGTTAAAGATAGTTTAAAGATTATCGATATATTTAATTGGGTTTTCTTCACTTGCTAGTTAAAAACTAGATTTTAAGCTTAAAAATATTCATACAAAACCATCATTCACATAATTTTAAACGAATCCCCAAACGATGACCAATAATTCCTACTACAAACGGCAAAGAGACACTGTACAGCCTCTCCATACCTTATACCTTCCCCTTCAAGAACCTTATTTAAAGATCTTCCAACAGCAACCGACCATACAAAAATGATAACATTTTGCAACCAGCCTTTTAGCCTGGCCAAAAAACGGCCAGTAATAGAAAACAAAATCGAAATCACGCTGCCGTCCTTTCATTCCTAAGCACTCACGGCCGGATGTGTAGCAGCAGTCAATTTTCACTCCGTTGCCATGGTGGTGGCAGCTAGCATAGTAAAATATAAAACCAATGCATACTGGGTTGCTCCACGTTGGTGTGTGTGTTTTTTTGTGCTTCCATCCTAACCGGAAATGAAGCGAAACGTCGTCGTGTATGTTAGAGAAAAAACGGAGTGAAATCGCTGTGTGCACCAATCTCGATCATCATCATTTGCAGCTTTGCAACCACCGCCCGTGGAACTGGAGACGGAAACAGGAAGTGCAATTTTTGCACCAACCGGCCAGTTTTCCTTATTGAAATCGCAATGTGATTGGGGTTTGGAAAATGGTTCCTTTTTTCGGGGGGGGAGTTTGAAGCGAGTGTTAAATGCAAAGAATGTGTTTGAACTGCTTCAATCAGGCGGCACCATCTTTAATAAGACAGTAAAACGTTCGATCTGTGCAATCTTCTTTTCGCTCCCCAAAATTCCATGAATCTCTCTCGGGCCCGGACAAGACACACAGACTCCGTTCACTATAATTAAACGTGTACGCCGACCAGCAACCAGTACGTGCGCTGGTGAATATTTAATTCCCTTTTTACCAGAAACAGAACATCCTGTGTGACCGCGTTCTGACGGAACCCAGGGACTCGGTTCGGCCACCATCTTACTACCACGCGCGAGCGCGTCTGGAACTAATGGCAGTCCCTCGTTTTGGTGCCGCCCGGAATCCGCAACGTATTTTGTATGCCAAACCGTACCTAACCGTTCCGGTTCTTCTTTTTTTTTGTTTGGTGGTTGGTCGGCATCGCTCATTAAATCATTTTAATGAACCATTCTATAAATCAGAAAGTTTGTCCAGTTTTGCACTCTCGGGACAGACACAAACATACACGGCCGCCTTTTTGCCGCGTACACCGGTGTCCGGCATCACATCCCGAAGAACCCGTCCAGCGAAGCGTGAAATTATCTGGCCACTGTTCTGACCAGCCTCTTCGCGGCGCGCGGAGGGTTAGGGATGGACATGGGGGGGTGAAAATGAGCAACCAATGTCGTCCTCGATTGCTTTACGGTTCCGAAATTGGGGGTGTGCATGTGTGTGTGTGTCTGTGTATGGCCACAGTACAGACAGACGCAGACGGGGAAGCACATCGGTATCGGTACGGTAATTGAGACATCCATCGCATATATCATCCTGCTACGTACAGGAACAGAAACCCACTACATCCTTGCCCGACTGATGGCCCCTTGATACCGTTTGCCGCCAAGTAGAAAGGTTGCTCAAAACTTTCATCTTCATGTCCAATGTTTGGCCGTTGGGCTGGGCTGGGATGGCTAGGAAGTTACGTACAGACAGAAAGTTTCATCCTGCCTGCACCGTTCCGCTGTCCCCGTCTGACTTTCTTTTCGGCTAATCAAGAAACTGGGTGCTGGGTGTTGCTATATTAGCTTCCATCCTTGCCCGTGTGGGAGGGTGTAGTGCAGTGTAGTTAAGATGTTGGAAATTATCTGTTTTGTATGATGAAGGGGGAATATTTTGGAGGAGGTAATACCGCGTCGGTGGGAGTGAGAACGTACAATGACAAATATGCATTTTTTTTTGTGGCGATTTTGTGGGGGGATGGGGGTTGTTGTTCGAGACAGTGTCGACAGTGTGCTGCGTTTCAATTCCTTCCCTAGGGACCATTCACAGTAAATGTATTGGCGAAAGGGGGTTATTAAAGAGGAGTTTTAATACAATTTATCCTTTTATGATGTGATAATTTGCACAATTTCATATTTTTATCTTTCTGTTGAGTTATTTCAATTTCATTGAAGCTTATATCACTTCTAACTGAAACCAATTCCTTTCTTTAATGATTATTTTTATTATTTTTATTTTTAATTCGATTGTTACTGTTATTATTGTTGTTTTTATTATTTTTATAATTTTTTGTTTAATTTTATTGTTACTATAATTATTGATTTTTCTACTTATGACGAAAAAACAAATGTATGGTCGTACCATAACTATAAAGACACTTCGAAAAACACATATTCTTACCGACATTACAAATACTTATCTAATACATGTAAATACCACATTACTAATTCAGTCAGTCCTTATTTAGGCTCATACACTACTTAACGAATTCACTACTAAACTCTACAAGCAGACGGCTACCGGCGACTTTGTAGCGGTCTAAGAGAACATCGATTGTGAAGTGGGTGGTGGGAGGAAAAAATATCGGGCTAGGATTACATTCCTCAACTATGTAGGTAACAGCAGCAAATATTTAGATTCTGCTAAAAAATCGTTGTTTAGCTTTTTGTGTCACTTTTGTTTGATCGGATCAGTTTTGAACCGTTGTTCACAAAATTGATAAGGTTCTCATGGTAGTTTCATAATAATTTTTTTAAATCTTTTTACATAATTGTGTTTGCATTTTCAAAACATCATTACAGTATGCATGAGCAAACAAATTTTTAAAATCGTCCAAAGATATATTTATTTAAAACCATTTTAGAATATGTTATTTATATTTTTGAACGATTTTTTGAATTTGAATGCGTTAGTTAGCACATAAAATCTGTTTTTTTTTTAAGTGTCTTTATAGTTATGGTACGACCATAAATTTGTTTTTTTTGTCATAAGTCGTGTAAAAACGAGATAAAAAAATTTGTAAAAAAAAATTTATGAAGATGTAAAATAGTATTCGGCACAACTCATACATTCACTGCTTTTATCTATACCTTATGGATTTTCCGCTTGTCCATATAGTTGTTATAGGCGCTGTATTATATAATAATAATAATAATAATAATATTATTATTATTATTATTAATATTTTATTGTCTACACTCTTCCACCGCGCTTGCTTAACCAGCTGCTTTAGTACAACTTAGTACATATCTGATACAATCGTAACCTTTAGAATAGTGCAGAGAAACGAGGATTACAAAAAATATTTTATTCATTTTTTATTTATTATTTATTTACAATAACCCAAATTATATATTTTTTCCCGCGATAAGCTAGAACCTTTTTAAGACTATTGTTGCGAATAACCCTCATAAATTGATCTCCCAACAACAAAATTGTATCATCCGATCTATTTTAATTCATCCACTTGAATCTTTGCCAACTTCCACTCACAGCCGTGTATCGTGTCTTTTGCAGCGATGATGATATTTTTGGCTCCCGATGGACATCCCATGGACCATGCCGATACAAGCACGAACGACTGTACGACGACAGATCCCTCAAGCCTACCGGGGTGGAACATGTAAGTATCCGCTAGCCGTCTTATCGCTAATTGAAAACTCACGTTCTTACATATTGACATCCATTTTTAGATTTCGTCCCATACAACTTCGGTTCGGAGGAAACATCAACGAACGAGCTGTACTGTCATCCTCATCGCTGCACGATACAGCCCTCCCTCCCGGGATTGACGAAATGATACCACTTTCTAAAGTCGTTGAAAGAGGAAAATAAAACATGGTGAGCGTTACTGTTACACCACACCAGCAGGGTTAAACCGTCCGTCATTAAACTGAAATGATAAAAAGCAACAAAGGCCGCATTATATGTGGTGCGGACGGGTTGAATGGTGGATCGAGCCATTACTCCGGACGGGGTTGGATGGATCTGATGGCATAGCTAAAGTGTACACGCCCTTCATCTACCTCTTTCCGGGTCCCCAACACACGCATACACGGAAGCGTTAAACATGCTGTTGTTTACTAATAATTTCGCTGAGATGTTTCATTATTATGGCATGAATTTTCCAACACATTACGCCCACGCCCGGGGAAACCGCGGGGCTGCAATGTACTGCAAAAGGGTGCCTTTGAAGGGTGAAGGTGTGAACGTTGTTAAGGTCTTTTGTGTGTGTGTGTGTGACGAGTTTTGTAGTTGTGCCGTGAATTTGAATAGCTTTTTAACGCGGGCATATGTATCGTCCTCTTAACACAACCGTCCCGCGAAGGAAAGCGTCTTGGGGCACTAATTAATTTCAACTGCAAACCCCCGAAAATAAAGCGTAAAACACATCCATTGCACGCTTTTTAGTAAGCAAAAGCCTCGAAAAAAACGGGATAATTTACAAACGCGCCAAGCTGTGTTAGTGTGTATTACCATTTTTCCAAATTAACCCACACACACACACACACACACACACACACACACACACTCTGTGCGGCCCGTGATTGGACGCCACCGGTACATGAAATATGAAAAGCTGTTGTACAAGCTGCCAAACTAGGGGGAGGGGGGGAAGGAGAGATGAAGGAAAGCTAAGTTATGGAATGGGAAATCGTGCTGGTCTGCATTGGCTTCAATTTTCTCAAAAAAAAGCAAAACACAAAAAATTAATGTGCCTATCATTAACATTCTTAGACAAAGTTTCCTTACCCTTACCGCGGGTGTACCTCGGGAGTGGCCCATACAGCCAAGCGGGGATAAAAATTAACAAGTGGAACTTCCGAAAAAGAAACACCCAAACTCAAGCAAAAGGAATATGAGTGGGAAACGAGAAAGGGCAAAGCGAAGCGAAAAGAAAGAGACAAAATAGTCACAAATTAATAACCCATAAAAATATAACAAGACGATAGTGAACTGGAATAAATAAATATTCGATATACGTACCAAGGAACTGACAGCAACAGGGGGGGGGGAGGGGGGGGAGGGGGGATTTTTTAACATTGTTTTCTTCCTGCCCATTCCCCTTTGCCGAGGGCGTTAAGGAGCTTTTCCCCCCACGGGAAGAACTGGAAGAGAATCACTATTAGAGCAGAGACACAGTCTTCCCATTTGATGAGAATAGACAACGGGCAACAGTAGTTGTAGGCTAGTAGTAGTAGCTGCCAGTAAGTGGTTGTTTCGAAGGCGATAATGGGACGGTTGTAATTAGATTAGATTTCCATCAGCTAATTACACGGATCGGGAGGAGGGCAACAAAAACGAAAGAAAACAGGTTGAAAATATGGTGATGGACACTCTTTCCCACTTGCGCAACCCTCCCGCCACACTTGCGTATGCGTATAAAGGCGCACTTTTGGGTGCGTCTTGTTTTTGACTTTTAATAATCTTTTAATTAGCGGTAATGAGTTCGAACCGCAGTTGAGGAGGCTTATTTGCTTCGGAGTTTTTATTCGATTGGTTGCTTGGCGTGGCCTGTTTGACTGGCCATATTTATAAGCTTTTACTTACGAACGAATTATTAAACCACTAAACCGAAAGAGAGAGAAAGACACACACACACACACACACACACACACACACACACACACACACACACACAAATTTAATCAACCGGTACGGTTGCTTCAATGGCGGCCGTTCTTTCCAGCCAAGCTAACCGGCCGCGCATAGCAACCGGTCTCATCGATAGGTTGGCGGTTTTGGAGCAAGAAAAGAAATGCATGATTTGAATTTATGATTAGACGCCGCCTACTGTTGAATATGCAATCGTCTCGGTGAGCCAATTTCTTTCTAGCGCTTCCTAGACAGCTTTAAAAAAAAAGGCCCAGCAGAGGTTCGTCTTCCGAGCGATTTTGAATCTCTCGATGTGCAACACACGGACGTTCGTTGTGTGGTGGTGGTGGTGGTTGGCATAAACGGGCGATAATTTCCTTCCACCGAGCTCTCGGGTTGGTTGTTTTCATAATGAATGTGTGTGTGTATCTGGCTCACATTCCATCGAGAGCTGGCTGATCGATGCGCCGATAATAAACGCTTCCATTCGTTTCACCGTTTGGTGGAAAATGAATAGTAAAACAGTTTGTACTACTTATGCTCTGCCGTGTCTTCGGGCGCCATTTTGAAATCAAAGCATCTGTCTCTCTCTCTCTCTCTCTCTCTCTCTCTCTCTCTCTCTCTTCCGGCACTTTGTAGCGCACGATGTTTATGCAATTCAAAAGAAATCCATTCGCCTACTTTGTTGATGCGCGTGGAATGCCAACAGGACTTTTTTGAATATGTTGCTGCGGTTTTCCAGCCCTCCCTTCCCCAAGGCATCTAGGTGTGTCACCGTCCGTATCCGTGATTTCTTAAGCAATGGAAGCAAGGAGAGGGAGAGAGCGAGGAAGGAAAGACTTAATTAATTTATGTACCGTTAACACAGCCCTTGCGTTCCTTGTTTGCTTGCGCAGCGCGTTTAGCGCAAGCCGTTAGGCGGGGTTTGGCGCAATGAAAACTGGTTCAAAATGTGACACACACGCGCGCGCGCTCCTGACGACTCGGTTGCCAGCGAGTGATCATCATAATTACTAGCGTAATAATATAGATTTCACGTCATTTGCACGTCGTCGTCGTCGTCGTCGTCAGGCGGTTAGGGCGCTAAATAAATATTCATATCATCGCCCCATCGACACTCCACTACCTGATTAGCTTCACAGGCTGTCATAATACCCCTGGTTGGAAGGAGAAGGACAACATTAAATGCAACTCAATCCACCTGAACTGCAATGCAAACACAGGCCGGCCATACGACGCAACAGTATTATTTACGCAAGCGGCAGTGCGTTTGCACAAATGAGGATTTAATTTCATATTTTTTGCTATCGTGTACTACAGACCCCTTTCGGCGTCTTCCCATCCCACATCCACAGAAACAGCACGCACCCTACCCGACCGTGATAGTTTGTTATCAGCCTTCGTAGATCGATTGTGTCCAATCATTGGACCATCGATTGTCAGTGATAATAAAACGCCCGGTGTAAACAAAACATCCCCAACCGTTGGTCGCTAATTATTTTATGTGATTAGAATGGGGCTTTGTGCTTCGTTTGCTTTGGTGTGGCGAGGAGGGTTTGGAATGGAATGGCAACGAAACGGGGTGGGCACTTGGTGCTTGTAATGAGCAGCGAGCAGTAAAATGAATTATTCCGCTCAATAAACACGGAAACCTTGGCGAGCTGCGCGCGCATTGATTGGCAAGCAATCGATAAGCAAAGTCCGTCGACAAACAAGCCGTGTGAAGTGATGGTGTCGGCGTTCGTCTACATTTGTCACAAGCGTCTGAAGCGACGTGCAACGGCTCAAAACACGACACGTTTGCTTCAACGTATGTTGACCAAACCAGATACATGGCATGATAAATTCAACATAATTGGCATTTGCTTCTTTCCGGTTTGGTAGGGTAAAAAACACATTTTGGCACAAAAGTTTTACGGCCCGTTTTTAACAGTTTTCCCCGCTTAGAAATGGGAGGTTGGAATAAATGTTTGGAAAAATTATTTCCACCTCAACCCATGTCGCTTCCACCGAGTGTGGGGAAACATAAACGTTTTCATAGCCTCTTTCTCACCCAAAATAAGAAAGAAGCGAGCAGAGAGGAGAGGGGAGGGGGAAAGGGGTAAAAGAAATTAAAACAAAATCCATTGGCCAACACATCGCTACACAGCTTCTAATCCGTCATTATCCTTCCCGTTAACGAGTCTTATACCACAGCCACTCTGAAAACGCTCCAACCACAATTAAAAGCCAACGTGGAGCGGTGAAAATGGCTCTGGTTGAATCATCGAAATAAAAACTTTATTGCATGCATACTTTAATACCGTGCGTGTTTAATCCCCTTGTTTTAATAGTCACAAAATTTTACTGTCCACACAGCAAGCACTCAACACACACATACAAACCTCATAATGATGATTATGATGATGATGGTCACGATCACGCAGACGATCGCGCTTCAACCTGCCTGCAGCAATAAAGAAAAAGGATTGAAAAATCCATCGACAGCTCGGAAACACTTTGCACCGTGGGGAGGATCGTGCGCGAACCGTAAAGTTTTCCACTGCCAAAAAATAACCAGCCACCGGGGAAGGGGAAAATGCGCCAAAAAGATGATTTTGGAACCCCCCGCCCCCTCCCCCCCCCCCTTCGGTACGAGGCGGTAAGGTAAGAGAGGTGAGAAAAGCATTTGTTTATGAGGTTTCATGCTAACATTAAAGGCTATTAAACTTATCTTGCTATTTACATTGAATTAATCAAACGATTTCACCCCTTGTGCTGTTTGTGCGGTTTGGCTACAGGAAAGGGTCAACCCGGGGACCGGTTTATCGTGTGGGTTGAACCACCGGATCATCCATCGCTAGGGGTCATCGTCGTTGCGCTCGGCAAACACGGCCCCGGTGCATCATTATCAGTGGTAGCAGCAGCAGCAGCAGCAGCAGCATGCCCGTTTCTTTCCACGGTCATTCTTTCCTCCATCGCTTTTTATTATATTTGGGTAAATATTGCACTAATTTACTTTACATGTCATTACATATTTAATTGAAATTATGAAAATTCTCCAGCACAGGCAGAGTGCGTCGGGGAACAAAAGGAAAAGCCATCCACTGAAGAAGAGCCGATTTTTGGGCCGCTGAGGCTGAATCGCTGTACTTGATGGCACTGTACTAATGGAACCTGTGCAGGACGTGAAACCCTAAGAGCAATCGGCCATTGAGACAGCTTCTCGTTGCTGCAGTTCACCCGTTGGATTGGAAGATTCAATTAGGCAGCTCCTGCACGTAATGTAACGCGTTTAGGTAAATGAATATTCAGATCGGCCTTTATCGGAGGTGGAGGTTGAGTGCAAGCCGGGTTCATACTGTGTGCTACTTTTCATTTGCAGGTCGACGCCACTGTCCTCGAAGAGCTGAGCGTGTCCCGTGGGAGCTGGCATTTGAACACAGAAAACGTTTCCGAGGCGGCTGTGGCGGTGGCGGCGGCGGGAGTCTGCTAATTGTTGGGGTTTGTTAAAAGCTTTTGAATTGTGAGTGAGTGGAAAATTTAAAACAATCACGTTTAAACAGTCGAGGCTGATGAAGGAAGACCCAGAAAACTAAAAAACGCCCAGACCGCCAGGATTAATGCATGCATCAGATGGCCATGCCGTTTCCCGTGACGTTTATTTGTGTAGCTGAATTTAAAATTCAAATCGCAATGCATAAATTCAGGCGCACAAAAAAGCGGATCGATAAACAAAAGGCAAGGGAAAATATCGATCGATCGGTTTGCAGGCTGGTTTTTTTTATTCATTTCCAGTTCCATTTCCATTGGTGCAAATGTGCAAACCCAAAATTCGAATGTTGAAACGATTTGTCGTCGTATCGGACATCGGGCTCACCTGATGCTAATGGGGCCAGGCCGTACAAGCCTGTCCTAAGAGGGTTGAGACGCATCTAACCAGGGACATTAACTAAGGCGTAGGAAATGGAAATGTATGTCCAAAGCTTTGGAACATCAAACTCGCAAAAAAAGCAAAACTAGGCAATCGTTTTGAGACACCAAACTGAATACGCTTATCATGTTTTAAAAACGTATTTCTGAAGCTGTTTTTTTGTCTCTCCATACATGTATGCTACATACGCGGCGAATGATCTCATCTCATTGGTATGTAATTAAATTTTCGGAGCTAGCTCGACCATCGGCTTTAATTATACGGTGCACCGGTCGGTGCAGGAGGCGTGATTTATTGCTGTCATCCACCGGCCAAAGTCAGTGGCCAATTTATGCTTGCGCAAAACTGAGACCAACACGTAATCACGTCCGTTAGGGAATGAAAAATTAGAAAATCTGCCCAACCAAGAATTGACTGGCCTGGACTGGTTGGTTAGTTGGTGGTGGATTCGTTGAACCTTTTTTTTGTATTTAAAGCTGAGAGGAGCGACTAGGGCGGTTGGGTGGTAGGAAGCAGTTGTAATAAAATTATAATTCCTACCAAACGCGAACGCATTTTTGGTGCGCTCGCGCGTACGATCGCGCGATCACTGTTCTGCGTGCAATGCGCGGCAGAGCAAAATGCGCGCAAAAAGAGGCGAAAAAGCAGTTGGTGGGTAGGGAACCAAGGGGAGTGGATGAGTAAGAAGGAAGGAGGAAGTATCATATTCACACGCAAGCGGTGGTGGGAGGGGGGGGGGAGAACCAGGAGGCCACGTGGGCTATGATGAAACATAAAAATTTCACCGGCCTTATTGTTATTGCTCATTAGGAATTAATTTATGTGTCGCTTCTGGATTTTTGGTCGATCGTGTGATCAACATGAGCCGGGGAGAAGATAAAAAGAGAAGAAAGAGAGGAAAGGGGGAAAGGGAAGAGAAAATGAAGAGCAGTTCAAGATACTTGGCCACGGTAGAATGAGCTGCACGGTTTAAGACGTTTCTAATCGTCTGATAATGTAAATAGGCGCCAAAGGTAAATGGTCGTGTTGATCGAATGTCCGTCTGATAGGCCTTTGCTGGATCGCTTTGCTGGAAGTGATCGCTCGGAACAGTAGGCTGACAGTAAGCGCCAAAGGGTGCTAATACACGCGTCACGTTTGGTTAACAAAACAGCACTTTGTAGTGGGATAACCGAAGCAGCCGTCGGAAGTAGAAGGGAAGGAAACAATCCCAGAGAAGAAACCATTTCCTCGCATACGCGTGTGATGTTTTCATTTTGCTCCTATTAATTATTTAATAAATCGTCAATTAAACCGCGAAACACTTTAAACCGGCCTATAGGCTCCGTGAAACTTTACCGTCCCGAGGTGATCACTCTTTCTGTCTCTCGCGTCCTCTTTGGTTGGATAAGGATGGTCTTAAAACGAAAACCATTAGTTTTATTGTCCCTTGTAGCTGCTTGGTTGTGTATTTTTTTTTTGGCAAACACACACTGCTGCCGTTGTGATCTTTATTCAACAAGGGATCGCTCGCGAATTGAACTCGGTACGGTCCAGTGCGTCCAGTACCCCGGGGTCGTTGTTGCTGGTAGGTGCTGAACAATATCTGTACACCCTGCTCGAGAGGGTAATTATGATAGCTTTTTCTGGTGAATAATCACCACACTCGATGAATATGGTGCGCTCCATGTACTGCTCCGTGCCCCGGGGGCTAATAATTCACCGTGATTTATGTGGAATCTTTCGGGCGGGGTCTGGGTTGGGTTGTAAAACAAGTGCGCTGTTGCCTCCGAGTCCATCAAACCGGGACAGCCAGCCTTGCTTACGAAATGATCTCTCTCTCTCTCTCTGTGGATCAGTGTGTTGGAAGGAAAGTTTCGTGAATGAGGAATCCTTCCCATTCGGCTCTGCGGAAGGAGGACACACGCCGTTTCTCCCCTGTGCTGCACATTAACACTCCCTTTGCATTAAGCGCACCTTGTTTGAGAGCGATGTGCGGCTGTAGTTCGTGCGTGCTTCATGTTACCATAGAAACGCCACATCGAATGTGATCTTGCACTGTAGCATTTGCGGGGTGGAGGCGTTGGGGGCGCACCATCACAGATCGTTAAGATAATTAATATTAATGCAACAGTTCCCGAGGAGGAGGAGGAGGAGGAGGAGGAGGCGGAGGAGGTACATTTCTTTTCTGAAATTTCTGTTGTTTTTTTTGTGTATTAAAATTCGATCGAGGCTGCATAATAAAACAATAAAAACATATTTTTCTGCTCTCCCGTTTGCACGATCGGTCCCCACCGTGGGCAAGCTTCTTCCAAATGCTTCCCAACAGCCTGCAACAAAATTAGAAACGGTGCTCCTGAGTCCGGTACTTATTCTAATGTGTTAGCTTGTTACATTTTAACGTAACCTCTTAGCTCGCCCCAGCTCGCCCGCCCAAGTGTTTGTGAACGGTTGCGTTAATTAATAGAAATAGACACGTACACGTACCCGCACACACCGCATGGCGGAATCACTTGGGCTCTCGCCTGGTCGCTGGATATTCATAAATTCCAAAACTGATGATCGTAAAACTTATTACATCACTTTGCGCTGTCCGGGACCGGGGTTTCCTGTTCCCTTGCCCTCATCCATGACCCATTACTGTCTGTGTGTGTGAGACAGAGAGAGAGAGAGAGAGAGAGAGAGAGAGAGATTAAAAGGGAACAACGGTTGCCGGTGGCGCTCGTCCACTGACTGACAAGTGGTAATTCATTGCTCAACACCTCATCCCCATCGCGGGAAAAGCCATCACGAAATGGAAATCGGATGCAAGACAGCGGTGCTGCGCTCTCTGCCTTTCGATGCTTATCGCTTTGTGTGTTGACCATTTTGCCTACTTTTTTTTGTCTTCCTGCTGCTGGAAAGAAAAGTGTCACAGGGAAGGAAGCAGAAGAGACCACAAAAAAGCCCATCGAAAGATGCTTATTCACGAAGGTTTGACTTATTACCCTCCCAGCTTTCCTGTTTGGTTAATTGCTGTTCGGATCTCTCTCTCTCTCTCCCACTGCTCCGTTCCTTCCACTATCCAAAAGGGCTGCGTTATCATAAAAAAGACATAAAATTTGCTTTCAACAGGTGCATTAGTCATGGGTGTTTGCAGGTTGATCATAAATATTGGCCCCCGGGGCGAGATGATCTCGCGCACGATCGTCTTCGCAGGCACCGGCAGCCGCACCGTGGTGCGGACAGGTTTGACACAATTAAAATGATTTAAACCATGTTTTTTTGTTTCGTTCCTTTGGTTACGGAGCTGCTTCCTTTCCATTTTTTGTTAAATAGACGCGATAATTGACTCGAAGATGGTAAGGAGCTGCTGTAGTCAGCGGGCAGAGACGGAGGAAATTTTAATTACATTAGAAAAACACATTTCCACGCTGTCGATCGCTGAGAACGGAACGGCCGACGGGGAGGGGGGGGGGGGGGTTTATCTTGTTTGGTTTTTGGAAAATTTCACTTCCCATTTGCCCATTTCGTTGGGCGATATTATTCGAATACACCTTCATAAACAATTCATAAGAATGGTGGCATCGAGCAAGTGGCAAGTGGTTTGGGATGAGAATTAAAGTTTATTAAACGAAATATGAAATCGATACGCGCGGCCGACGAGAGCAGCAAAAAAACACACACAATGTTATGGTTCGAGGATCATGCACTGGCACAGCAATCGGGTGGCGGATCCATAAACCATTACGCATTAATGGACAGATTTATTCGCCAACGGGAAGGTTATGTAGGTGAGTAAGCAAACGATCACGATGCTGGTGAGGCTCGGCAAGGTAAAGGGCAACGATTCCGAATCGGATCCGATTACATTCTCAGGTGGTGTGTGTGTATGCATGGCAAGAATTTTCTTAACGCAATGAATTCGAATAAAAAAGTGGAATTAAATGCGCGAGTTGTTTATTGTTGTAATAATTTAATAGTGCGTTAATGGTGCTTCTGACTTTATGTGGTTAGGTAGGTTTAAGGTGCAGGTAGGTTGGTAGGTAGGAGTTCCTTTTTATTCTGATTAAATGAACAAACTAATCACATTCCGTGAAATAATATCACACAGCAAATGAGGCAGCAATGTAAAAACAATAATTAATTAACTTCATTTGTATTATTGTTTGATTATGCAAAGAAAACGCATTCCTAATTAGATTTTTCATAAATGATACTACATTTAATAAACATTCTTCTTCTTCTTTGGCACAACAATCGTTGTCGTGGTCAAGGCCTGTCTGTATGTACCACTAGTGGGGATTGGCTTTCAGTGAGTTATGGATTACTCAGCCGTACGTATTTGGGCACGATTTATTCTGAGCTTGAACCATGAGAGGCATGTTATTAGGTCGTACGAGCTAACGACTGTACCACAAGATCGGCCAATTAACGTTCTTCTTCGTTCTATTAACATTTATTATTTCATGTGTCTGATATAATGCGTGAAGCTAATTATTATCGAAAGGTTATCTCTTGTTACTTTGAATATTTCTGGTAGCAAAACTGTCTATGTAAAAAAAAGGTTTTCAAGAGAGGCAAGAATTGTTCCGTTATTTCTAATTTCAAAGTGTATTATAGTACGAGAATATGACAATTATGTTGTACATAACATAAATATTTAGTAAACTATTGTTCATTGTTATGGCCGGTCTGGTAGTACAGTCGTCAACTCGTACGACTTAACAACATGCCCGTCATGGGTTCAAGTCCCGAATAGACCGTGCCCCCATACGTAGAACTGACTATCCTGCTATGGTAACAATAAGTCACTGAAAGCCAAGCTCACTTCACTAGTGGGTACAGGCAGGCCTTGACCGACAGCGGTTGTTGTGCCAAAGAAGAAAAGAAGAGACATTTTTCATTATGTTCTATATTATTTATTTTAAAATGAATTCGTTTGTAGATGTAAGCCAATTTTCAAATGCTTTAACGTCGTATTTGAACGAAATGCAAGAACTTAAACGCCTTCTTCGGCTTAACATCTAAAGGTCGCTTTGCATGAAAGTCAACGTGAAATTTGGTTTTTTTTGTTGCTATTTGTCATTAAATATTTATCAGAATATTGTTTATTGTACACCAAAAGAAAGGATATTCAATTCCTCGTCTATTTAGCCAGCAAAACATATTAAAATAATGAATTAAATGCATTTCCTTGTTTTTCCCCGCTGATCATTATTTTTTCACCGTGAAAAGAAGCGGTGAATCATGAGGAAATGCATTTAGTTTATTGAATTAATATGTTTTATAGAATCTTTATAGTCTAAATAGTTAAGGATTTTAATATCCTTTCTTTTGGTGCACATTTAGCAATAATGTGATAAATATTTCATGAAATACAGAAGAAACTCCCAAAATTTCACGAGGAATTTCAATGAAACTGTAATGTGGGCTTAACCGAACGGCCACACAGGGAGAAATGTACAGTGAAACGAACTATTTGACAGGTAAAGTTAAAGGGTTGATATAAAATAAGATATAAAATCAGCCTTCGAGAATCACTCAAAAAGAGTATCTTTTTAAGTGAAAATAATCAAATTGGAAGAAATGATGACTGAATATGGACAAAATGTTCGTAATAGATGTTCTTGTGTGGATTAACAGCGAACACTCTCGAACACTCTCGTAGATAAACAGCATCAAAGTTCCAGGTGGTTCTTCTAAATAGCGCCTAAGAAGTTTCGTTATGTTTCATTGCAGGGGATTATTTATCTTTGTATTATTTCGTCAATTTGTTCATTTCTGTATGTCCATGTTTATTTGTAAACTGTAAATTTTCATAACGATCGCAGAATTTTAAATAATGTACAGTTAAATCAAAATCACTTCATTTAGTATTGCTACTTCAAATAACTCATCTAATTGGAGCACAAATCACGAGACGTTTTCTGTATTTCACACTATCACAGCCACCTCGTACCGATGTCATGCATTGAACAGCTATAAAGTTTCACCCCGGTTCGGTACACGTTCTTAACAAGCCTTAAAGTTCCATGATCCACCCTACACATAGAGTGCTAATCAGCCACAAAGTTCCAAAGAGTACCTTGTGCTTGTTAAAAAGCTTTATGCTTCCACCAAGTACCGTTTCATCTCTTTTTCACTCACAAAGTACGACGATTTTTCGTGAAACAGCCCCAAATCAGCTATGGAGTTCGAGCTGACTATTTGGGTAGAATCGCTTGCCTGTTTCATAAACACGATCGAAGCGGGAACGATCGAAGCGGGAACGATCGAAGCGGGAACGATCGAAGCGGGAACGATCGAAGCGGGAACGATCGAAGCGATTGTCAAAAATGTCAAAAATGACACAACATTATGGTTTCCTTTGATGTTTTTAGAACAGTTTATTATCTTGCTCGCACTACAGAACTGTAACTACTGTTCCCTTTCGATCGAGTTTGGTAAGCTGGCAGAAGAAAACCCCATTCGTTTATGTTGTTCACGACAATCATTTCTCATGCCACACAACAAATATATTCCTCCACTCCGAGCAACACTTAACGGTGCTTCCAGCTTTTTTTTGTAATTTGCATAATTTTCCTTTTACACCACGCAAGGCAGGCAGGCAGAGAGGTCCTGCAAGAGAAAGGGCGCTCACTATCACGGGCTATCAGCGTCGCGCAAGGCAGCTCCACACCACCTTGCGTTCGTGATCGTATCAAAACGGTAACAAAACCAGCAGCCGGCTGGCGATATGGCTGCAGTGACAGTGCAGGCAGTGGATCGTCTCGAATGCCTGTCCTTCTGTTTTTTCTCTCGCTCTCTGCCCAGTCGATTGATGATTGCATACAAATCAGATTAATTTGCAATTTCGTTTTACATGAACACGATCGGGGAAGCCTGGATGTGTGTGTGTGTGTGTGTGTGTGTGTGTGTGTGTGTGTGTGTGTCAACACGGGTAGCTCGAACAAACCGGTTGAATGAGCCCGATCCGCGTCGGACGACACTGAATTCAAATCATTCCCATGATGGCTCCCGATGGCTGATTGCTGCCATACGTTTCGAGACACATAAATTAAAAGTGTGTGCACGAGAAGGGCAACGAAAAAACAAACAAACAAACAAACGCACACACAGATTATGAGATGGGGCAACCGCGATGCTGCTTGGGGGCAATAATGGCAAATGGAAGCGTTTGTTTGTCTTGTGTGCAGTGCAGTGCTCCGTTGACAGATGCCAGCATTTGCAAAAAGGGAGCGGAGGACGGTGGCATCGATCTTGGAGACAGGTGGCAGTGGGAGAACGGACGCCACGGCACAAACCCGCGCAGCTAATTATGTATTTATTTCTAGTTTGCTTTCCATTTGGAGTGATATTTAAAATGCAACTTGGTGTGGCCCGCTTGCAAAACTCGTTTGCCGTGCTTGAGGAGGGTGGGGAGGGAGGGGGGGGGAGGGTTGGGGTTCGCATTTTATCATAACATATCTGCGTGGCCTCGCAGTTCACATTCCGTGGCCCGGCAAATGCAATGCTCACGCGCTAGCTGGCTGCTGCAACATGAGGCCACAGCCGGACGACGGGTTGGAACGGTACGGCTCATCATTTCCATAAAACATGCATCATGTTCGATCACCACCACGCACTGAGCGGCATTGGCGGGCAACTTGGTCACTTGGGAGGTAATGTGTCCTTTGTAACCGCGCGCGTGTGTGTGTGTGTGTGCTCATTTACTGTGGTCACACCTTGGGACAAGGGCCGAGATTGAGGCACAACCAGAAGCAGCCCATACTGAGCGCAATGGGTGGAGCACCTGGTGCAGAGAGCATAAAATTCGATCCTCCGCTCCGTGCGATCGTGGTCGATAAATTAAAAATGAATTATGCTCTCGGTCGAAAGGCCTGAGTGCCTTTTCGGAGTGAAGTGCATCGAAGCTTGTCACCAAATCGGGATGGCTGGTTTTGGTATAAGGGGGGTGGAGGCCCGTTCTTATCATTCGCGGTGTGGCATACGGTCCACTAGCGGTCGACGCGTCATAAACGGGGTGGACGACGCGTAATAGGAACGACGCACCGCGACAGCGTGGCGAATGTAAACCGTGAGAAAAAGCAATGATACATTAGACGACATCGATCGATCGGTGATGGGGGGTAGAGTTGAGTCGATCGATCGATCGAGCACCGTGTGTTTGGTGCGGATTGCAATTGATTAGTTGATTGAAGGTTGCAGAGAGGGGAAACGGTACTTAGTCCTAAGCGCATTAGCCCTTTTATGTGCTGAACGTGCGAACGTGCTCAAATCCTGAAAATAATTGCCTGTCCGCGCTCGCACTACAAGCGATCGAATCGTGCATCGATCGAAGGCGAGGAAAACTAATTCAATTACCCTGCGAAGGTAATGCGTTCGAGCGCTTATTTTCGGTCACGGTGGGACAGGTCTCGCCGATCACCGTCAGGTTTGACAGGCACACACACACACACATGTGAAATGGAGAATTATTATTTGGTTAAAGGGGGAGAGCGGTTTGATTGGCCTAAGCAAAGGAGATCAAGTGAATGTATAAAAGTTTGAAATTAAATAATCGAGATCGAGATCGTTGTTGATTCTCGCATTGAAATCTTTTATAGATAGCTTATTTAATTTATTTTATTTCTACCCTGTTTTAAATTATTTTTTTTTAATATTGAATTTTATTTCATTGTAAAAAAATAAATATTAAGTTAAAATATTTCCACAAAATTTATTGTTCTTTGGTGCTCCTTCCTTTCTTATACTTTGACTTTGAAATTCAGATTAAAAAAACACTATAACCGAGTACGACCGTCTCCGTCCAGACTGTGTGATACGGTCGTTAACAGAAAAATTGGAACCTACCGGATGTGCTCATTCCCTCCTTCCCTCCCTCTCTCATCCCAGCAAACGAAGGAGCCCCCAGCGAACGCAATTCAATGAACCACTTTTCTCACGCCATTTAAATTTCGAACCAAAAACGGAACCACACACACTTGCACAGTTGCAGCCCCCCTGACCCGATTGCGGTCGCTTTCCTTTGGCGCCCTTTTTTTTCGTTCCTTAAAACAGTTACAACGCGTCTTGCACTCACACATTTACACTTGGCTGTTGTGGGATAGTCAAGATAACGAAACCCGGTACGAAAACGGAGACTGTGTTTCAGTTAAGGTTAAACACACAGATGATGCTACACTCTTCTTAAAAAAGTGAACTAAAGTTTTCCTCTTTCCTTCACCTTTTATCAACGCGCAACGCCATCCATCGCTCCGTTAAAAAGCTGCTGCAGATTGCATAAATTTCGGCTGACAGATTTAGCGCCCGCGATCACCATAGCAACCCCCAAACCGAAGCTGCCTGGGCACCGTACCTTGGCACTGCGTAAACGCATCGGTTGCTCTGTTCTTATCGGTAGTTTGCGCAGGCAGAGCATACTCTACACCACAATGCTTGCTTGCTTGCTTGCGTTGGCTGGCAGCGAAGTGTGCGGTTTGTTTAGCTTTTGCTTATAATTAATTAACGAATAACATGCGCCAACAGACGTTTATCGTGGTTTTATTCAAATGCGCGTGCCATAACTATAATAGTTTTTTTTGTCTGTTGCTCCAGCCAAACCGGCGGCCAACGCAAACCGACCCAACCAAGCCAACCAAGCGGTCGGTCGGTCAGTCAGTCTGGGTGTGTGTGTATGTTTGTGCAGTGCAGCGGAACCGGAAGTGCATATCACTTACACTAATCCGCAGCGTAATCGCGATAAGCACTCTCTGGAGGAATCTGGAGCGTGCAGTTACCTTGCCCTCGCCTACCTTACCCCTGATAAAGGTAAAGTTAAGTGTTTTCTACGCTCGGTGCTGTTTTTAAACACACACATACACTCCAAAATGTAAATGTGATGGTGCAAATGCATGCAAATAGTCGCTGCTGGAAGTTGAATGCTTCGAGCGAAACCAATTAACTTTAATTATGGATTTAAATTGTTAGGATGCAATTTTCGGAGAAGCTCTCTGCTAATCGAGAGCTTTATGCAAGTCTGTGTGTGTGCGTTTTTGTTCTGTGTCTTGTGCAGTTCTGGCACCCGCACAAGGTTCGTTTTATAGAGACATCAATTTTTGTTGCTGTTGGAGTGTATTTCGAGTTTTTTCCCCAAATAAATGCTAACTAGCGACGAACCCCCGTCAAGGCTAGTGTATTTTTTTTCTTCTTTTTCTGACTTGCCTTAACCACCGTCTCACCGTTCCCGTAGGTGATGATTTCTTGCACTGTCACACTGCACTTTAAAACAACCGGTAACTCGGGATGGAAAGGGGTTTCAAGGGGAAAAAACAGAAGGTAATGCTTGTGAATATGCATTGTGCCTCGCGGGTTCTTCAATTTCATAATTGGTGTGCACGCTGCTGCCAGTTTTTGCACGCCGCGCTGAGCGGTTTGAGTGTGTTAATTGATATCGCCGTTAGTGCACTAAACCGTTTGCATTTAACGGTTCGGTGCATTGATGCGCACACTGGAAACGCGCTGCTTTACCGCTAACAGCCACCAGTTGCGCAGTTTAACCTATGGAGCACCACCATCACCGCAGCGTTGCGGAAACCATACCACCGAAAAGGAGGATCTTTTCGTCACCTGTTTGACACCTGCATCTCCCCACCAAGTTAGAAGAGCATCATTATTTGTCAATTATTATTATCCTTTTATTTCCCGAAATTGACTCTTGTTTGTTGTTCCGGTTGCCTGTTCGCCTGTCACACGAGCGTTTTGAGCGTGGTCTTATCGCGGCCCCTTATAGGCCGCCTGTGGCTGTGTTTGCTTTGCCTAATTCGCTTCACTTGCCGTTTAAACAGCACTTTTAATGCCATTTAATGTTCGGTGCCAATGTATGCATGTGCGTATGTGCGATAATTGGTTCGGAATTGGTTGGGGCTATTTAAACTTTTGGGTCACGGAAACATTCGCCCCCTACCCTCCGTCCCGGAATACATTAGGACTAAATGATCTTTGCAACTTGTCTTTCAACACCAACAGCAAGTTGGCGTTTTGTCTGGAAAGGTTGAAGTGGTATTATTGATTTTGAAGCGTTTGGAATTGAAGGTGATTATAAGTTTTTTTTCCGTTAAGCATTTAAAGGGGCGATTCGGAGTTGACGTGGAAGTGAACATGACGTTTTGTTTGCGTTTTATGGTTTATTTGGGTAGGTATCATATTATTGAAGATTGGATTACTCACGCACCAGAAGAAAGGTAATTGAATTTCGCAATGTAAAAATATAATTTATTATTAAACCATATTGTGTCCTTTATTGACCTTAATGATCACGATCAGTTCACACAAAGAGAACTAATAAGAGAAGAATACTGATTGAGGCTGATTCATATTTAGAAGAGAATACAGCGCCTACTGGTTACTAGGGGAAGGTAGGTAAAGACGGACACCTTAAGGTTAAATGTTAAAAATCTTGGTATACATTAATACATCAACCATGGACATGTACATACATTATCTTAAACTCGTATTTTATCATACTATGTTTTGAAACTTTCAAGATTCTTCGCTTTTTATGATTTTTTAAAAATAAAAACGATGTTTGGGTAAGTCCATCCCGTACAAATCGATGGAAATTGAAGGTTTTGAATATTTTAACACATTACATGGGTTTCCACGTCCTGGTACGTACATAAACCAATTCTTGGCCAATTGCAACGAAGATTAATTCAGCCGTTAAGTTAGGAATTGTAAGCGCCACCTCTAACACCTGCAAGAATGCAAAATCAAAAGCATTGTTGAAATATCAAACACTAACAGCTGACGTTGCACCAGCTTGCAGAACAACAGACTACCACTTCCCTGTAGGAAATTACTCCGCCAGGAAATTCTGCGACCACAGCATGTTTGAGGGACTTGTTCATAGGTGCAGCCATTTTTTCCATTGAAGATTGAACTTTTTGATTCTTGTAATCTCATGAAATCTCTTATCTATTCCTGAATGATTTCATTTCAGTGTTTCCTCTTTTTCATGATTAAAGTTGTCCAATTCGTGGCAAGATACTGGGTTTTGTGAAGTACCTCACCAGCGTCGAGGGAGTAATAGCATGACGAATGGCTACTATTTTGACCGGTGTCATTTCTCGTTAATTTCAATACTTTCACTAGTTGCTAAAATGGTTATATCTTCCAAATACTCTTATAAAAGTTGTTTAATTAAATAGATTCATCGCCAATTGTTACACACGCGATTGCAATTTTTTTTTTTACCAATCTAATCCTAGCAATCATTGTTTATCCTTCCAAGTTAAAAAAAGATGTTTCTGGAAACACGAATTATCCCGTCCGAACGGATATACGGGTAAACTTGTGAAGATAATTTTAGTATAAAAGCAGGCCATATTTTCAATAAAAGAAGGATTCAAACGCAGAAGCTCTTGGAGTAAAAAGTTTTAATTCTAAACATCCGAAATAGGACAGAGCCCCTGGATTTCTGAGCCAAACACCCCCTTCCGTCTGCATATACTTCCCAACCTTCGATCAGAAGCAACTAGCGGGAAAGACTAGTTAGTAGGCGAAGTATCAAATACTCTGTCCACTCTGCTGCTGTTTGTTTCTCCTCCGTTACAACCCTGCAACTCTTGCTGAGGGCCAAACCTTCGCGTGGCTTGCCGGAGAAGCTCGGTTCGTAACATCAATGGATATAAGAAGTACAATAAATCAACAAAATTCGGTGTTCGTCTCGTCGACAGAGTGTTCGTCTTTCCCGCTTTGGTGTCAGGATTCATAAACCACCAAAAAAACGAGTTTTTTTTTTTTTATTATTATTTTCAATCTTGTTCTTTCACCAGTTGTTTGCCTAATAATCACGACAACTCACTCATGTAATAGAAGCTTCCAAAAATATAAACAATGCAAGTTACAGAGCTTAAGATAGAGCGCAGTAGTCAAATTAAATCCACAAGGGTACGCACGATTGAAAATTTGTATTGTTTGTAAATTTAATCAATTTTGCACATATTATGCCAAAAAGGATCTCAAATATGTTGTTTTACTTTCAGTTTGAATGCTGCATTGTTGAATTATTCGAAAATTACCTTTTTCATGCATTTATGAAAAGTGTCCATCTTACCCACAGTGTCCGTCTTTACCTAACTTCCCCTAACTTCTTCTTTGGCATAACAACCGTTGTCGATCAAGGCCTGCCTGTACCTCTAGTGGGCTCGGCTTTCAGTGTCTTACTTATTATTACCATAGCAGGATAGTCAGTCCTACACGTATTGGGGCACGTTCCATTCGAGGCTTGAACCCATGTCGGGCATGTTGCTAAGTCGTACGAGTTGACCACTGTACCATCAGATCGGCCTACCTTCCTCTATATCGAATCAAATATTTTGTACAAAAGATATCGAAGAGATGATCAATAATCTTAAAATTTTAAGATCTTTGGATTATAACTTTCATATATTTAGATAAAAGATCCTCCTTTCAATTCTAATAATCTCAACATCTAGCAAAAAAGTTGTTTTGAAGCGTTTGATGTCTACATCACCAAAGAAATGAACATATTTTTGATAGTCAAAATCAGCTTTAATATATAATGGTATGTTGAAGTTGAGTCTAATGTTCACTTTCCACAAGAAGCAAGGCTTAAAAAACTTCAATAATTGTCTTAAACCTACACACGTTTCTAAGATGCCCCTCCTGTTTCTAAAACTAACTGTATATTTATCCGTTTTGCTTGGCTGGCTGGAGATTCTTCTTGCATTCCTATGCCTAAGACGCGACTTCTCCCGCACTAGACTCCCTTCCCGAGCACAAACCTCTAATTCCTCACACAAAACGCCCGGCCCAGGCCCGGGAAAGAGATCAATCATTCGATCTGCGCCCGGGTGGAAGCTTTTTTGTTCTTGCCGGGAGTCGGCACAGTTTCTGCGTCACTTTTTGCGCGCTTTGCGGGCGCATTTTTCGAGCCTCCAAGCCCCGGTTTCGGTTTCGTGTTTGATGTGACCGGTGTCGCGCTACTGTTTAGAATAAATTTGAATGGAATTCATCAAAAGCCACTGGCCAGAGAATCAGAGAGCACAGGAATGCCCTTTGGAATAGACCCTTTGGTGGAGCAAAAACAATAAAAAACCCTCAGAACCAAGACACCCCAGTAGGGCGGAAAGATTGGTTCACGAATTCATCGATGCTCCCGATCGCTTTTGCTACCGATCATTCGGTTTTCTGTGTGCTGCTTGTGTGTGGCGTTTGGTGGAAAAGGAAAAAAAAGCTCAATACAAAACCCGGCCACCGATCGATGCGCGGGCTCCAAAAAGAATGTTTGAACCAACTGTTTTTTTTATTTTATTTGTTTGTTTGTTCACATTTCCGTTCTGTTCGTTGGTTTCGATCGATCGATCGGAGCTCATTTTGCTATCGATCGCGTTTTGGCCGCGTTGTGTTTTTGCATATTTCCTTGACATTCCCTTGACGAAGGGGAGTGCACAACCCCGGCACGCGGGACAATTTTGAATGTCTGATCGATCGTGGTGTGTCGGCCCACCGTTCAGAAAAAAACGGGGACATCGAGTCGTACAAACGGACAAATATTTATACATTGGACGCGGCCTCGGAGGTTCGCTGCGGACGTTTGAGGAATAATTTTACTGTGTCCTTCTCTCCCCGCAAATACAGGTTGCTGGTTGCATACCGATCACGCGAAAACCGATTCACGGGTGGCAAAAAAGGGCAAAACTTTGTCCACTCGGTCCACTGCCTCTGTGTCGCTGTGTTTGCAATCAAAAGAAACCGCATATAATTAATAATTACACTAACTGAAAGGAAATCCCTTCCAATTGCTCCTCCCCCCCCCTCCCCCTTTACCCAACCATGCCGTCGCCATAAACAACCGGTCCTGCGTTTGGTGGGTTTGGTGTGTGTGTGCGTTGTGCTCGAATCCGCTTGGGAAGAAAATGAATGGAGGGAAAACAACGCTTCGGCCACATTCGCACACGAACGTCGGGACGGTTTTTAATGGAATTTGCGTGCCTTCCCCTTTGGGGAGAAGGGGAAAGGCAAGAAGGGTGGAAATAGTGCACCAAGATGGAGTGAGAAGTGATTATGAAAGAGAGGTGGCTTAGTGGAATTAGTCATTCAGGCAATGCATCGGCGGCGGTGGATCGTCGACGCCAGCGGACAGACACACCACACAAATCCGGACCCGGCGCGCGCTCCAACGGTGGCCGCAGGTATTGCGGCATTAGACGATCCCTCCGCCGTTTGATGTGTGCCGAAGAGGAGGCAATTTGGATCCATCATGCTGCCCCTGTCCCCTTCTCCATCACCAAAAGTGTCGATCGGTCGGTGAAGTATATAAATTAATATGAGCAAACGAATGCGCCCCAGGATCGCCCGCCCGAAACGATGGCTCAGCAGTGTCACGCTGGGAAAACGCCACCGACCGACCGGCTTTGCCCAGGCGGTGGTCGTGCCAGATGCCCATTTTAAGGAGGTGAATTGTATGCGCAGTGGTGCAAAATGAAAAAAGCCTCTTGACTTGATCGGTTTGACGTTAAGGCAGCGCCATCAGCCTGACGAATCTGTCAATCGGTGCAGTGGAGACTAAAAAACAACCATACTGTGCGAGAACGGGTTCGTAGGGGGGAGCCCTTAAAAGGGTAGAATTTGTTTTTCACCTTCACCTGTCCTCCATCCCCTTACCCTTCCCCCGACCCTTTAGCGATGATTAGCGCTCTTCCCCCGGCGTTCGACATCGCGATCGTGGCGAAGTTTTGCAAATGGAAAGCGATCGCGCGTTGTAAATTAATAGATTTCATGTCGCGTTGACGGATCTATCGATCTATCTGGCGCGGCCGGCTTATCGTGGCCGGCTCTTTGACCGTCCCGATAAGGTGGTAGGAAAGAAGGCACAACACACACACTCAAAAAAAAAAAACCCTCTCATCTCGAAGTCGCTTCCTTTTGCTTCACCAGTGCTTTTTCGCACTCTTTCTGCTTGACACTTGAATCACCTTGCAAAACGCGACGCTCAGTGTCGAACTGCTGCTTTGCCTCATTCTCACCATACGCACCACCCATCGGCAGAAGAAAGGCAATGCACAAACACACACACACACACACACGCACAAGTGCACATATATGGGCCCGAAACAGCATTTGCCCCGGGAAAAACCGGGTCGGAAGGTCTCCCGCTGGTTCGCTGGAAATGTGCGCCGCCGGTTTGGCGTTTGGTTGCGGGCTTTTTTTTGTGTGTGTGCAACTGGCGCTTAAATATTTCCTTCCCCCCTCCCCCCTCTTTTTGCACTCCAACAGCGGATCAGCATCTGGTTGGCCCGTCGATCGCTCCAGCCCACGGGACAGAGGGTGTGGACATGGAATAAATTAAAACAAATCTGTCCCGAAAACGAAGCCACTGCGACGGGGTTTGCACCCGAACGCACCATCGCCGGTAAACCGTTTATCTCTCTCTCTCTCTCTCCCCCCCCCCCCCCTTTCCTTCCCAAAAGGTGGAAAACATTTCATGAAAAATGATGATTCCATTTCGCGTGTGTATTATTACAGGTCCCCGTGAGGCTCACCCCACGAAACGGAGGCAAATGGCGTTTATGATTACCGGTTTCTGGTGAATTGTTATTATTGGCATTATTTTTGTGGTACTTTTTCGGGTGGGGAGGGGGTTCTGGTTTTGGAGCGACCCGGTCGGCCGTGTGGCGTCCGAGTGGAGTTCCATTCCATTTGCGTTTTTTCTTCTCCCTGCTTGGCCCCCGCTCCGGGGTAGGGGCAGGTTATTTTCAGGGAAGTCAGCTAATGAATCCGTTTGTTGCATTAATTACCGTCACCGTCATGCTTCGGATTTGCGCATTGCGAGGATGCGGGCCACGTTTGGACGTTACTGTACTCGAGCCTTGTTTTTTTTTTTTTTTGGTGGAAGTGGCATCGACACTGACTGGACACTGACACTGTTCTCTTTTTGTATTTTTCGGGCAGACGGTGGATGGAAAATGTGAAAATATTTATGCCGTGCAGTGGAGTCGATTGCTTTGGAGGCGTATGAAACTAGAATTATTGTAAAATAAGAGACTCCAAGCTCGAGCGAGCGTATTCGCATGCTGAAGTAAAGTATAGACATAAATTGTCTAAGCTGCAAGTCGGTAGTTTTCCGCGAATGCTTCATAAAGTTTGCGCAAAATTTAAGCGTAATAAAAATAATTTAAGATGATTTATTCAAAGCATTCCAACGTACAAGCGAAAGGGCAGTCAGTGGAAGAATTTCAGAAGATTTTATTTTATTCAGCAAACATTTGTACACCTATTTGTAACGTAAAAGTGGATGAGCTTCAATTAAGTCGTCAGAATTATATTTGAATTAAGATGCTTAGAGACGAGCTGATTGAAAAGGCGTTTGTATCTTTGAATCAAATACAATGGAAGCTCTCTGAGATGTACTCGTTGCAAGATGAATTATTTGCTTAAGATGAGCTTTTTAGCGGCCCGTCATATTCCACACATATTTGTTTCTCTTCAAGATATCTCCGTAAGGCGCATGTTCTGTAAGTTTGTATATGCAATTTAACCACCTACGAACCGACGTGGCACTTGAGATACAAAAGTGTCCCACACGTAAGCACTGTCATTTGCTATTGATGCGGTCACTTCTGTCAAAGGCTGAGCTCTGTTCACGGCTGCTTAGATGTAAACAACTTTTCCCAAAACAAATTGCGAAGGAAGTGTGAGGCAAGATTTTGTGGTAATAATTGGACAAAACATGCAGGAAAATCATTTCATGGGGTTTCAAATAACAACAAAAGAGGTGAGAAGAGGGTAAAACATTGTGCGTTGGAATTTGAGGCGGAAAACAAAAAGGAGGTCCAGCAGTTTTTCGCAGTTATAGTGTCAAAGCAGTAAGCGAATCATTATAGAGATGGCGCTAGTGTGTAACGTATTTTCATTCGAAATAAGGAGACAACTTTGGAAGTTCATTTTGTTTGAAGTGTCACGTTCTTAATTTAACAGCCTTAATTCTCTAACCGTACAATCCACGTACAAATACACGATGCGCAATCTCAGATTGCGCATATATTCGTTTTGTCAAAAAAATATATCATATCGCGTAGCCAACCTTGAGCTATAAACGTCATTCCCATACAATTTCAGATTGCTCCAAGATTGCGCATACATTTTCAAGATTATATGTGTGAGATCTATATATTTTTTGACACATTAATATATCAAATCGATCCGTTTGACTGATAAATATATGCGCAATCTGAGATTGCGCATCGTTTATTGATACGGTAAGACGAATTTTGAAAGATATTTCAACAAAAATATTGGTCCAAGGATGCCAGGTTTTTTCGTGGTCTCTTGGATATTTTATTGTAACACCTTCTTTAGCTTTCCTCAACATGAATGTCTCTCCAAGCTGACAGTCCCTTGAAGATTCTTCTTAAGGAGATTCTGTTGTAGCTAAATGAAAAAAAAAACTAAATATACTAAACAGGTTATAACATACTTTTAATTCAATAAAAATTGCTAGGCTAATATACCAGTTTGAGGCAAAATGGAAAGATATTTAAATGAGCTACCTAATCAAAAACATAAACAAATCAATAAATAAATAAAATTCCAATATAAATTTATAAAACTTATCGAAAGAAAATTAAAAAACTCCTATTTCTGTACATAAATATCTCGCTCTCTTAAACTAATTGCAATCATTCTGGTCGCTAGACTAAGGCAAAACCTACACCAATTTCCTTCCCCAATTCCACTATCAATTACACCGAATGATTGACATCGACCCCCTTACCAAATGCTCCTCCTTTCCTCCCCCCCACCAAACGGCATTATTTTAACTCTTCCAACGTTCTGCTTGGAAATTGAAAGCGAAACAGTGAAGTGCATAGAAAGACATAAATTCTAATTGAAATGACTTTCCACACACAAATACAGTAGAGGCAGTGAATTATAATCGAACCCGCAATGTGAACCCACCACCACCCCGATAACGCCCGATTCCCGATGACAGCCTCTGTTTCGCCAAATGGCCGTTATAAATTCGTTCGAAAATTAATTTGTCCACCGAGTGGCACGGAGTGGACTCCACCACCAAGCTTCTCTCGGTGGTGGTTCCCAGGCTGCACCATATGGTACCGCGGCCGGGCCACAGCGTGGGGTTGCCGCCCTGACCAACCGAACTGACCAGCCGGAAGGGGTGCGGGCTCTCACCCTCCCGCTGTGACACTGTGAGGGAGATTCGTAATTCGATTGCCACAGCCACAAATTTGTTTAATTCGCTCTAATTTGCTTTAACGGTTTTTCAACGAACAACAAACAAACACACACACACACACACACACACACAAGAGCGTGGGGGTGACTTTTCGTGCGATAAACTGGGTTCCCTCCCCGCAGGAGGGAAGGTAATGGAAAAACAATTTAAATGTTTTGTTTTGTCTTCCGAACCCATTTCCTGTCTTTCACCGGCCTGCACTTCCCCATGGAATGACAGCTTCGACTGCCCTCATCCGAAGCCGGGAGTGTCTCGATTGAGCTCGATTGAATGGGTGGATTTATGATTGAAATTAATGAATGTCAAAGGAACCAATTTAATCGCATCTGGTGTAAGTTGGCAAGCGCACGACACGGCGACACGGCGAGGACATTCAATACTTTGTTCGATTATCTTTACCCCGCAGTGTAACAATGTCCTTTCCCATTGTCATCATGATCACCAACACTGCAGTCATCACAGCAGCATCGGCTCCCAAGTGTCCGATGTGTCGATGGCGATAGTATCTCCGAGCTGCTCCGTGTGATTTATGGCCCTCGAAGCGCAACGCTGACGACGGGGCCATTTAATTAGATTAATAAAAAAGTAGCAGTATTTTATTAAAATATCAACATCGATTCCTCTGCGAAAGGGGAAAGTGGAGTGGGGTCTGACCCATGAAAGGGGGGGGGGGGATGAAAAAAGAGACATTATTGTGACGAATCGAGCAAATGAAGCAAAATTGTACCAACGCTTTGTGAAGTCTTTATTTGTGTGAAATTGAACCGAGCGATGGATTTGGCTGGAGCATAAAAAGTGAGGGAAAAAAACGCAAAAAAAGGAAATAGAGTAAATTATTGTTTTTATACACATAATTGATCGTTCAGCGTTCATCATCATATCCTTTCTCTGCGTCCCTTTCTCTCTCGCCTTACGAAGGATTCAAAACGTTCCCTTTAACCGTTTCGTCACATTTCGAGCGCCGCCGCCGAAAATGGCAAAGTTTATTACAATTATTTGGTGTGTGTGTGTGTGTGTGTGTGTGTGTGTGTGTGTGTGTGTGTGTGTGTGTGCGCGCGAAGATGATCACCATTATCATCCGACACCATCCATCCGGCCCATCCCGGGCTAATCATCATCACTGTCATTAGCTGATCTAATTTGATAATCGTTATTTAATTGTTTAATTCGATTGTATGACGATTCGGGATGGGGCGAGCTTTTGTTTTTATTCTTCTATTTTCTGGCCGCGGCCGTGGATTATACGCGTGGGAAATGCGCTTGATCCACCACCACCACCGCCGCGTGCCGTTTAAAGGTTGGGGGCGTTCGTGGGTAAGCATCCGTCACGCAGCATCAGTTCGCTCCATTCGCATCCCCTTCTCCATCATAAGTGGAGAAGAAGATGATGATGGCAAAACCACCGCCGTGTTGCACTGCTGGGGAGCGAGAGCGAGTGAGAGCTTCCACACAACCACGCCTACCACGCCGGACGGCTGTTGTGTCGATGGTTGTGTGACGTTCGCTTCACTTTGCATACCCGATGCAGGGTTGCCCGGGGAAACCGAGAGGCGATGACGAGATGATGATGTGCCGAGCAGCAGCAGCACCAAGGCAGCCTCGTCACGGATTGGATGCACTCAAAGATGATGATGCACTTGAAGCATGCGGCGATCTAGCATGCAGCTCTTTCGCTCCCGCTGTGATTATTGAATCGCCGCTATCCCTCTCGCTCACAGACTGAATGATAATTTTGAGGAGGATTTGCCTTGATGATGAGTAAAAATGCACTTTGCTGCGGCACGATAACAACCCGTTTGGGAGCGATTTTAAAATACATTCATAAGTTGTATTTCAAATTATAAAATAAATCTCACTTTTATGCCACCATTTGTCCAAATTTGATAAAAAATTCGAGTTGGAAAATTTCAGCAATAAAATTTGTCTTAATTCAACGCTTCAATTCCATAACTCTTTCATGTTGCAATGAAACAAGCTTGCAAGATAAGGCGAAAAAATTCCATCCTTGTAAAAAAACGCTTTCTGTTTGTTTTATCAATCATTTTTTTAACTTTATTATTTACTCGTTATATATTTTTGCTTTTTTTTGTTGGCTGGGCGAGACTTTTCATGCGTTTACACACTGTAAACGCGCTTTGCACTATGCGTAACGCGCAATAGCGTCCAATAAACTCTAACACATTAAAAACGGTATCGAGCGCGTAGCCGCAGCGCATGTAACGCACCAAAAAGTAAGGGAAGACATCAACACCCCAAAAAACCAGAAGAAAATGAAATCTTTCAATGAAAATCCTAAAGGTGAAATCAAGGCCTGTCCATTTGTAGCTGCTCGATACGGAGCCACACCCGGGGAAGGTGATTTTATATTTAATATATTGTATTTATTGTACTCAGTTTCCACCTTCGTCTGCCTATTGAAAGATTTCTCCCGACTGGTAAAGCACACCTCAAAAGAAGATGTTACTCATTTGCGCGATGTGCTGATGATGGTGGTGCGCCGTTTTTATAAGCCACATACAGACAGCAAAAGCAACACCATCACTGCTTGTGTAATGGACGATTGATATTTATGAGCATCGAATTATACTTTCATTTTTTGTCTTCAGTGCGTTTGCCTTCCTAAGAGGATGGTGTTGAAGGGGAGGGGAGGGGGGGCTAGGAGGACGAGTCAATAAAACTAATGGTAATAGCTTAATTTACGGCACTGCCATTTTCCCCGCTTGCCACACGGTCGGCGGAAAGCACGTTTTTCGAAACGGTATCGATTTTTGTGCTACAAAAACGGACTAATCGTGATAACTAAAGCAAATGACAAACAAAAAATGCAAAAAAAACGGTCCATGATTGGTGTCAATCGTAAGGAAAAACTTGAATTATCGGAAAATGCATCCACCGCGATCGATCGAGTGCAGCGATCGATGCACGGTGGAATACTGCACCATCGGAAGGGAAGGAATCGGGTTTGACTGGGCTCTGGGTACCGTATTTTCCCACCGAGTCATATCACCTCGGCTTCACCCCGCCTCACACTCACCCGACGAATGGTGTGATAATGGTCATTATTACAATTGCCTTGAACGCACCTCTTTCCCCATAAACACACGCTCCATGTGCATGTGTCCTAGGGGTGGAGAGCAGTCGCTTAAAAGGGTAATCTGCAGTCACTAAACGTTTCGGTCCACAAGAAGTGGGGAGCGCGGGGCTTGCAGAAATGCAGACCAACGGAAGAGAGAGAGAGAGAGAGAGAGAGAGTGGGGAAGAGACTGATAGATAATTATAATTATATGTGCAATAATTTTTGTGAAATTGTCCATTTAAGCCCATCACCGCTCGGCTCTGTGTTGCGCTCGGTGGCAGCTGTCTCCGGTGTCCGCAACACCGCACGGAGGTGAATCGACCCTCAAGCCCGGCGCAGCGCGAAGGATGCCAAGTTAGAACTGGAATCTTGCAAGTTGCAACCCCCTCCACCATCGATCGAATGCCCTCCCTTTCAACGGGGAAAAGGGCCGTTTCATGTGCACACACCTTACCCAAACCTCTCCCGCTCTCGCTCTGCCTGATTGCTGTTGTTGCATCCGTGTGCATCCTGCGCGGCCGGTAAACGGTGAACCATGGCATGGTGATGCATTTCATGCGGCAGCATTTTTATAAAAATTATTTGTCGCACACATATTTTAATTTCATGTTTAGTTATGTTTTTGCCTTCCCCGGCTGGTGGAAGGTGGACCGACCCGGCCTCGGTGCTGCATTTGTATATCGAGCCGTGTGCGTTTGTATGCGACAAACAGAGAGAGAGAGAGGAGGAAAAAAGCAACAAACCAACACGCTGGAATGATGCTGGAGTGAATGATGAAAGGCGAACCTGATTGTGCGCTGAGTGTCGACGTTTCGCGACGCAGACGAACCGGCCGGAAAGGAATGACATTCGTCGCTCGCTGCGATCGCGACTGACCGATTGTCGAACGGGAACTGGAGGTGATGGAATACCACGGAAGGAGCAGGAGGAGATGGTAAGGGGGGGGGGGGAAACTTGTTGAATTGTTAATTATCCCAACCGTTTGCCCTCCCCCCTCCTCCCCCATATCGATGCAAGTATGGCGTAGGGCGAGATTTTACTCCACATCGTTCATTGGACCTGCTCCCCAGAGGAACGCGCGAGCTGAGACACATTTGCGCACAAAACGGAGAAACACACACACACACACACAGGTGAGGAAATCATTGTCAACGACTGCTCTCCCCTCCTGCTTCCCCTTCTACCCCTCAAACAGGCGCGGGTTGGGTCTCGCGAGAATCTGTTATTTTAAATAGAGTATAAATAATTACACATCCCCGCCCCGGGGCACCGGCCCCGGTTGCACAAATTGCATCTCCTGAGGTTGGAGGGAAGGCGAGCGACGAGAAGGAGCCAAATGGTTAACGGTGTGGTGCTCATTTAATGCACAAAACAAACACACAATATCACACACTTGGTGCATGATCGTTATCAAAAACGAACGATCGAAGGAGAGAGAGAGAAAAGGCGAACGCTTTTATATTAAATTCAACTTTAACGCTGTATTAATGCAGGTAAGTAAATCAATTACAATCAGTACAGCCAGCAGCATTGTGCAATTGCAATTTCCCCCCCTCTCAGGCCCTGTTTGGTGTTGTTGCCCGGGCCACGATGAATATGCGGCCGTGTGTAATTGTTTACGATTTGTTTTAATTAGCTAGAGGAACGGCGAGGAACGGTTTTATCATAATGGTTGATACAGAGAAGCCTCATTACTGGTGGCTTGATGTCCTCAAACACACACACACACACACACGGTGGTACAATAATAAAAAAACCCTCCGTTTAACTGTCCCCACTCACTTGCTGCTGCAATCGATACCGCAAAACTGCATCTCGCGAAGCGGACGCGCACACGCGCAACGGAAACATATCAATGCGAGAGTTTGTCGCCCGGCGAGTTGAGACTCAATAAATCCGATCACCACCTCCACCACCTGATGGGAATGGGGACGAAATACTTGAGCGACCCAGAACCTGGGTGGGTAATTATTGCTCTCCGTCCTCCGTCGACAATGTGGCTTTTGTGGTGCGTGGTGGACGCCATGTTTTTTCTTTTGTTTGTTTGTGCGCTTGCGCATTTTCCTTGCGCAGTAATCCTGCTGCTGAAGTTGAAGCTGAACGACCGAACGAAAGCCTGCACGCTTCGGCATAAAGATGATACGCAAGCGAAACGTGGTGGCAGGCAGCTGTAAACAATTTCTTAACACACTCAAATAATTTACCCTTAACGATAATGTTCCCCTTTTCCAGCGGGCATGGGCTTGCGGATCGCACTCGGCAGCTCGCGCAGCACTATGTGTGTGCAGATAATGTGGAAATTTATCGCAATATTAAGCAAAATGCGCACTAGAAATTGCGCACATGCAAATTGGTGCAGACTGGGAGGGGGGATAAGGTGCTGATATACAAACAAAGGAGAACAGGTACCGGAAGTAGCCCGGGTGGATGATGGATAAGGAATTAAGAGGCATTCCCCCGCACAACGGGAGCAAAGCCAACGCTTGCGCTTATCAGCATAGAAGGCGCAGAAAAACGGGCTGCGATGTGCGATGTGTATGTGGTGGTGCTGTGTGGTTGCGCTTTTACCAAAGAATGGATGAGTGTGTGTCATGCGATCTTTGGAGCCACTGCCGGCACCTTTTGGAGCGTATCGTTTCCGCCGATGGTCCGGGGCCGAGGCGGAGGATGATGCATTAAATGATCCGTGGTACAATAACGCTGATGCGATGATTGCCTTTTTGCCTGTTCTTTCTTTTTTACTGTTGCCGCTGGCGTGAATGCATGGAAGTGGAAGTGTTTGCATAGCAAATTGACACACACGGATCAGCCGCCGGGGGCAGTGAGTGAGAGCGTCATACATGATAGCGTTATGTGTGCAGTTCGGTGCAGTTTTTGGTGCAGTAAATTAACGGGAGCACTTACGCCCAGAACCTTGCCGAGGCAGTAAACTTATTTGTTTATTGTACGGGGTTTCGAAGAACTTTAAGTGGATAGTTTAAATGATAAGGTTGTCACACCTTTTCATATGGTGGAACAGTTTATTTCGTTTGCAACACACTAGACACGCTTTTCGTGTGAATTTCTTGCTTAATATTGGGTTGTGGATGGTTATTTGCACTTAGAGAATGATCGGATGAGCTTTTATGGACATGTTATGATTGTAAATGATAAATAAAACAATAAGAAAGGTAATAAAATTGAAAATTAACTTCAAAATGTTCTGCAATACAGGGTTTCTCAACGTTTTTTAGTTGTTTCTCGAAAATGTTTGGATACTTCGCATAGTTATTTGGTGTATTTCCATTTTTTGTGAGCGTTTTTCAAGAATTTTTAGATTATTTGTATTGATTTGCAATCGGATGATACCAATAAATCGTGGGAAACGATCCAAAAATCTATGGGATATGATGAATAAACTCAACTAGTTAGAGGAGGTTGGGCCGGTCTGGTGGTACAGTCGTGAACTAGTACGACTTAACAACATGCCCGTCATGGGTTCAAGCCACGAATAGACTATCCTGCTATGGTAACAATAAGTCACTGAAAGCTAAGCTCACTTCACTGGTGTGTACAGGCAGGCCTTGACCGTCAGCGGTTGTTGTTCCAATGAAGAAGAAGAAGAAGAAGAGTTAGAGGAGCTTATAATGAAAACGATCCGATGGTTCTTAAATTCAACGCTCACTATGATACACTTTTAACTTGGCTTACTGTGTCTGCGTGGCTATGTTCGACCTTCATAAGGCGAATGAGGCCAATTGGCACAAAGTCTCTTTAAGAAAAATTTTCGGTCTTCTATATACAATGAAATTTTTCTAAGGTGAATCTTCAAGGAACCGTCAGCATAGAGAGCTATTCATGTTGAGGAAAACGAATGAAACTGTTGACCAATTGCTAAAGTATCTTTGGACTACCTAGCTGTCAAATGAAAATTTGTCAATGTACACTGGATGGACCCAGGGGCGGGTTTAACGGTACGCGGACTGCGTGGCCACGGGGGCCCCGGCAATTTAGGGGCCCTGTGGATGGTAATTCCAGTATATGCAACAGTGTGTACAATAGTCTCATCGAAAACTTCTGTGCCCAATAGGGCCCTCATGGACGAAGAGACTCATACTTGGTGTTTGGTACTTGATGTCTAAAAATGATCTAGAGCTATCCCTTGATAATTTTTTTTTATTATATTGTTTCATAGACTTGAAAAAACGATCAAGTATAATTATTCGTTGTTAGGCAGTATGTTAGATCTGGAAGTTTGTGATCTAGGTGTTACACTGTACTCTAGTTTAAATTTCCATTTACACGTTGACAACACTGTTAACAAGGTATACAAGATGCTAGGTTTTATCTTTCGACAATTCCGATAATGTAGTCATGGCTTAAGTCTTATGTCGTTGTTTACCTGTCTTGTGCGCCGGTGGGTGAAGTACTGCTCAGTGCTTTGGTTCCCGAATTGCCCTCCGATGCTCCACACAATAGAGGCAATACAACGGAAGTTTACAAGACTTGCTTTAAAATGCGACCAATTCAGAGGACTTACAACCATGCCAAGTTATCGCTCGCGTTGCCTTCTACTTGGCCTATAGACGCTCGAACACCGTTTTAAGGTAAACCAATGTATATTTGTTGCTAAAATATTCGTCTAAAAACGAATTAGACCTTGTTTATTCGAGAAAAGCATCATCTACGTGCCTTCGAGACCTCTTCGCTCTCATAACTTGCTTGTTGGTGAGAGCAGGCATACCTTATATGGATACAATGAGCCGTTACTAGCTGTGGCAAGGCAATTCAATACATGGTCTTATTACTTTGATTTTAATTTAATGACCAAAACATTTAAAGAGAATATTTTATTAATTTCCAATTTTGGCGACACTGGATTAAGGCAGATGTTAGGGGAATAAGGTAGGTATTAGGTGTTGATTAGCTAAATAAATAAATGAAATTATTAATTATTAATTATTAAATAAACTTTATGGGTAGTCGAGGGATCTTTACCCCCCTCCACCCCCACCAGCAAACCTCACGGTGAGTTTAAAACAAAGCCAAATTGCAATATCCCCCCCCCTCGCTCGAAACCAACAGGGGGCCTCAACTGCTTAGGGCCCCCGATACGCTGAATCCGCCACTGGACGGACCGACCTGTAGTAATTTATGGACCTTGAACTATCATTCAAAAAATCAACTAAGAGAATTTCCGTTGCTAAATCGCATATGCAGCTTAAAGGATGTTTGCCTTAGGGAGATATTCATCCTGAAGACACATAACATAAATGGAATATGTATAGGTATTCTAACGGTCAATTTCAAACAACACAAATAATACGAACACCAACCAATAAATCGTGGCAAACCCTGTATCTACGATTTTATAATAAATATTTCAGATAGTAATATTAACCTCAAAAACACAATCCTTAAACATCCCACTTCATTACAATGTGCACAAGACGTACTCTGAATCCGCTGCCTTCGACTGCAATGCTTTTAGAAACATTTCAATCCCGCTTCTGTTATTGATCGGTGCACTGATAAGAAGCACCACCCAAAGTGCACTCCGTTTGTTGCAGACGGCGGGGCCCAACCTTGCCAGCATTCACCAAGCTCCCAGACTTCGATTTTGCTTCCCAACGATCCATTAAAATAATTATAACACTTTCCCGAAGACGTTCTAATTAAACAAACTTGCGCACGGGTGTTGAGAGGACGGGGGAGGAGGGCGCCAAGGCGAAGGGCAATATAATTATTTCGTCTTCCCAGAAGACCTTTCCACTTCCACTGAGGAGTTGCATCGCGCTCCGGTATTGTAGGAGAGAACAGGCACACACACACACACACACACACACACACACACACACACACACACACACACACACACACACACACACACACACACACACACACACACTCAGACACAGTGCACATAAATGCCCCCAAGATGGAAATCTAAATGGAACATAATCCTTAAAATGCATATTAATTATAGAGCGCGCTCAAAACGTGGGCACCGGCAACGTGGGGCGCACTCAGTCGCGCTTCCCGCGACGGCAAAGAAAATGCGAATTGATGCGAATTTGATGCAAAGTATGCTGCTGCCTGAACCAACCAGAAAGATACCAGCTTGCGATAAGCCTGTGAGCCAGCGATCGAGTGTCGCTCGATCCGTGGGAATGTTTTGTGTTGTGGGGGAAACTGGATCGAGGTTCGGGTGACCTTGGGGGAGATGCGATCGTCAAGCAGGGTCTGCGATCTTAGAGTGAGCCTTTTGTCAAAACCGATTCATCCATATATTTGCATGCTGGTTGAAAGGTAACAGATGAAATATTAAACATTTATTCCTTCTTGGGCCGATATGAGTCTTGTGAGGAACAGTAATTGTTTTGGGACTTTTGCTCCCTTTTTTTTTTTGGGCTGCAAAAACTTAAACCCCATTTCGCGCCACGGTGTGCAAATAAAAGAACACAGCCCCACGATCTAAAGGCCGCCAATGACGGGGCAAAAACCGCCGAAGAGGGTAGAATGACGCCGGTATGTTTTTGTGTGCCCGCCAGCCGGCGTCTCTTTGATTTTCGGTCGAAGAAGCGTGTTTGGCGCCAGGATCTCATCCCCCCCCCCCCCTGGAACGGAACGGATCCCATTCCCCACTTCGTTTCGGGGCGACAATGTGAGAACTCACATTGGGGTCCGATCATGACGAACGTGTTTTTTGTGTATTGCTGAAGCTGCCGATTTCTTTTCTGAAGCCTCCGGATCCATCCAGAACGAGAGTTTGCTTCCCTGCGACCAAACTACTTTGCTACTTCCCGGTAGGTACCATTTGGTGGTGCACCCAATTTTATGATCTCTACAGTGGAACCAGAACAGTTTCGGACAGTTTCGGAAATTGGAATGAAATTTGAATATCGACCAAATTGCTCTCCGGCGGAAGATCGCGCCACTAGGAAGGGGCGTCCACGTATTCCACGAAGGTAACCGACGGGGGACGGGGGGGGGGGGCTCCTTCGGGAAGTTTGGGCGCGCGAGAAACACTCAAATGGGGAGCAAATTTTGGTTTGTAGGGGCCAAAGTATAGGTTGCCAAAATTGATTGATTACTACTGGTTTTTACAACTTCAGCTTCAGTCAGTTTAGGGTGCGTCCTTCGTGTTTTGCATCCTGGAATTGGTTTGCGGTGCGAGAGTTGGGATTTCGTCGAAAACAAAGTCTCACGGCAGGCTGTTGAAGCTTGTTGAAGCTGGTTCCAATCTCCATCAAAAGACGTGCCAGCGGAAGGCTCTAACTTTTGAACGATCTAATTTAGCGAGCCATTTGGAGAGGAAGCTTGGCGATAATTAATAGAACGATCGCTAGCGCCCGTATGCGCCCATTGTCCACGGTTTGCGCTGCAGCTCTTGGCTCTCTTCCTGGTCTAGCCCCGGGGTGCTTGAGGCGAGGTGTCCATTTCGCTGGCAAAGGACTAATTATAACAATCATAACCTTATTATTCGCGGCAATAAAAACTTTGCCTTTGGTGCGTTATGGCTGCACAGAGACACCACGGAAAACACACGGCTGTGTTTGTGTGTTTGTGTGTGGGGTCTCCATTCCTGTTCACAATAACAACCAAGGTTTGCTGTTTCCCCCCCCCCCCCCTCCCCTCCTGGTTTCCCGGGTGAAAGCGTAAATTGATTCGCCTTTTTCCGGGTGTTGGATGGGGGATAAGGGGTAGAGATAGAGAGAGTCTCGCAAATGCTGCGCTTGTTTCAGATGTGAAAAATTAATTAGATTTATGTTTTCATAAACGACGTCTTTAGTGCGCAAACTGCCAACGAAACGGGGTGGTGGTATCCGATGTGTCCCCCTCCCTCTCTCTCTTTCTCGGTCGTCCTCACTGGCAATAGTGTCAGCGCGCTTTGTGGCCCCAAGCGCGCTACCCTTTTTATGTAATCGTGCACGAGTTTGTGACGATTGTCCACACTGCTGCTGCGATTGCCAGCCGTCGCCGTGCCACGCCAGGAGGGAGAGGAGATGGGAGATATTTATTGCACACTTGAACGATTTACGCAATAGCCTATGGCCTGCTCCAGGGGGAAGCGGGGGGGGGGGTGGATGGGTCCAGGGGAATTGTAGCAGTGAAGCAGTTGGTGAAGATGTATTCCCTGCACATAATGTATAGGAAATGTGTCACTTGTTATCAAGCTAGTTAGTTGGGATTATTACGTGAATGGGTGTAAATGAGGAAAGCGCGGGAAACATGTTTACTGTATGGATTGTTTCATTCTCGGTTTCAGAACCTGTGCCTGCGCACGGTTGTGGGAATGCGATGGGTGTGACGGATCGTTCGAGCTCGGAGCTGTTGGTTTGCTACAAGTGCTTTAGTTTGATTTCTAATGCTATTGGGAAATATTGGAGATTTCTATTGAAATTGTTATTATATGAATATTGAATATTGTGAAAATTTTATTTAAAAATTCGCTTTAATTGAAATCTAAAGGCAAATGATTCGAAATCATTAATTTTTTTATAGAGATATTATGTATTAACGACCATCAACTAAACTCTCAATATCGTATGAATTTTGACAAAAAGCGGCTTAATATTCGAAGAGATATTGTAATTCCCATACACTGAACGGTTCCAATTGTTTGTGAGTATTTTAGGATTATTCTCTCTTACTTCCAATTGGATTTGAGTGTATTAATTAATCAATTGACGTTGTGATTACTACTTGCTAGAATCAAAAATGCCCTATGGAATAAAACTGTTAAGCAAAACAGGTCTAACTGTAGTACAATTTTACTAATTGCTGCTCAAATATTGAATACTCAATGTCTTTTTCATACACACTGAACCAATTCATATTAATTGTGATTCTTTAAGGCTTATTCTATCTGGCATTCAGATACCTCAAGGAATAGGGAAATGAATATTATTGAAAATAAGGCAGTTCAAGGCCAATTATTAGCCTAAACCCCCAGAGATATTCATACCCAAACCACGAGCTACAAAAACAACCAAAGCTTCAAAGTATCTGAATCGTATTTGCGCACTGTGCACACACACTGTTTAAATTAAACAATTACACACTTTGCGACAACGTTACCGACGCACCGAGCGCACACTCAAACGATTGCTTTGATAATAAACTTCGCCGAAAGCAGTGATGCCGACCGCTCCGACCAACCCGATGTGATCCGCGATCCATGCGCCACAGATATGCGCCAATTAGCCAAGCCAAAGCAAGCGCATGCGCCGCCGCGTTGTGTTGTGTAATTAGCGTTGTCATTTATTTAAATCAACTGAAGCACTTTTAAATACTATAAATTGAAATCAGCATGCAATGGCATTTTGGAATTGAAAGCCCCCCTTTTAGGAGAGAATTCTAGTACGCGGGGAGGAGAGCTAGAAGAGTATATTCAAATTGGCACAGCACAATTTGATTAAAGCAGGCAGACTGGCGAAGAGCTGCGGGCAGCTGGGCCCGCTCAAGACGAACGATCGAGGCCCGCTCGATCTTGACAATTGTGCCCGCATCGAAATATTTGCATTCGAGGTTGCACGGCAGCCAATTTTCTCCCATGCCATACCCATGTTTGGCGGCTCACTCGGTGGTCCTCCGCTAAAGATGGGATAATTTGCAAATCGTTTTGCTCTGACGCTGTACCCGTTTCCAATACTGTCACACAATGAAATTCCATTCGCCAAATACACCAAATACCGTAATGGCTTTGGTGAGCTGGCCGACCGACCGACCGATCGACCGACTGACTGGCTGGCGGTAATTGCAGTCGTCGTGGAAGGCAGGAATGCAGAAATGGATCTTCCAATGGGTCCTCCCCGACATGCGGTTTTCGTTGTCTTTGATAGGCGCTCGGAGAGTATAAGCAATTCAAATCACGATCAAAATGTACAGACATTAAGGAAGGAAGAGAAGATGTCAAGCCAATAGAATACAGTTAATATAAGCAATGATCCGTTATGCTATTATAGCTCGATCATTTTAAAGGTTATCTGTTAATAAAAGTTCCGAAAAATCGTTGAAAGTGTTGAGTAACTTCAAGCGTTATTATGAACCAGCCTAAGCCTCGTTTTTTTACACCTTTTTCGCGTACAATTCTCGATTCTTCTCTCCAATATCGTGGCATCCCAAAAACTCCCGGACCAAGCATTTCGCAAAACATGATTTTGTGCCCGGACAGATGATAACATCGCATAGTTTTTAATGCTGCTGCCCTTACCGTTTGGTACGGTATCGCTCGGTCCTCTTATACACACACACACACACACGGTGAGCCTTATGGCAGTCGGTTGCTGAAATCGCCACCAGGATCGGCGTCCCCAGCGACCGGGAACAAGATCATCTGATCTGTACACTAACCGTGCCTACCAGAGGCATTGTATTGCGGGGGCTAGCAAGCGATCCCGACCGACCAGAAACACTGCGACCCGTGCGCCCTAATGAACGTGTAAATGTGCATATATCCGTTGGCGTTTACCGATCGATATCGGATCGGATATCGGTACGAGATGGAAGCGCTTGGGGTCTGGCTGCCCGAAAATATTTTGCATGCGCGATGCGCGCTTGCGGCACAATAAAACCTTGCACACCCTTGCGCCAAACGGGGGTTTAGGGTTCTTTGTGGAGGAGAGTTTTACACGATTTTCATGCATGATTATCGCTGTTCCCTTCGCTTCGCTTGTTTCGACCAGGGTTTTTTGGCTTGTTTGCTGCTCCGTTTCAGTGTTTTGCGCTTCACTGCGCTCATAATTAAATTGGTATTTTAATAAACAATATCGACCTTTTCCACCCCGTGTCCGGGGTTAGATGGCTTCCGTTGCGGTTTTAATGTTATCCCGTTTGCCGTCTTTGTCCCCGTTCTTGCAGTGCATTATTCCACCAGGATATGGTCAAGCTCAACACCCGGGGCACGATGTATTTTCGCCTGGCGGGTGAAAACCGCAAATTGACAACAACCAGTCCCTCTGGCTTTACCTATTTCTCGCCCGCCTCTAAATAGTCAAATATCGCCACTCGGGGTTTACTTCATAATTCCTTCATTGGGTGGGAGAAACATGGCTGTTAAAAATGGGAAAATTGAAATCGAACAACCGTTTGTTCAATCAAACACATTACAAGGGACCGATTTTTATCGAAATCCAGGGGGGGTCCAGGAACTGGCACACACTGGGAAATAATTCATTTTCAATTTTCTTTTTTTCTTCCCTCCCTTAGCTAACTCCCCACGGGACCAGAGGGTTTCTCTGCATGTTTGACCATTTTTTTTTATAAAGAGCAGGGCAGCCCGGGTACATAAGAAATGCTGTGGAGGAGGGTGATGACCGCTACTGGTGCTGACAGGTGTACCACTTGGCAATGAAACGTTGACGCTGATTGGAATTTTGAAAGGGAGATGTCAAGTGGCCGAAACCGTTTTACCGTGTCGCCACCCCCCCCCCCCCCCCCCCCCCCCGCTTTTTGTGCGGCCTGTTCGCTTGTTAAAAAGTCACTCATAAACCACAAAATCGTAATTCAAAACACCAACAGAGTGCTGCCATATGGGACTGCCTTTTTTGCGTTTTGTGTTTTAGATTGCATGAACAATCGGCAAGAACAACATTATGATTGGCAGCAAACAACGATAGCATGATAACGCAACACCTCCAAAAATGGGAGGTAAGCAGCTTGGTGCACCGTTTTACTGCGCTGTGTCTCTCACAGACACCGACGTAAAAATATATTTAAATTCACCGAACTCATTTTAACTGTTTGCGGAATGCACTGCGAGCAATTGTGAGTAATTACGCGATTACGCACTAATTTGGCGCAGCGGTAAATGAACCGTTTAAAACGTGGTTTTAAAACTGTGTCCGTTTTTTTTTATGGTGAACCAACAGCCCAAAACCCATCCCGTCCAAGTAGCCAACGAGAACGGGCGGAACGTGATGTCGCGATGGAAACGGGTAGAGCTAAAAACTCGCGAGGCAAGGAATTTCTTTCGCCAAGTACTGCCGCCAGTCCACGCAGTAGCCATTGAGTGAACGGGCCGGGTCAGTGGACGTTCGGGCGCGCGCGAGCTTGCCTTTTCCAACACGAGTGACAATGAAAAGTGGCTCGTGATCAAGTGAAAAGAAAGGAAGAAGTGCATCGGACGACAAGTGCATTCGGTGACGATATTAGTGCGGTGGGCAGCAGGCACGAAGACGGATTCGGATGTGCAAGAAATCAAGCAAAAGCAAGGAAGAAAGAAACACACACAAAACATGCCCATTGCCAAAGTTTGGCATAGTTGTTTGTGTGTGTGTGTGTGTGCGCGGTTGTGTGTAGGTTACAGTACGTTACAGTTGGTCGCCGCCGCCTTTCTGTGCCTTTAGCAGGGTAAAGAATTTTGATCCCCAATTTTGTACGCGGTCGCGATGCACTGACACCCACGGGAGCGCCCTCTAACAAAGGAGAGTCCGTGTTGTTCAATGTGCTCCGCGGTTTCCATCGTTTTGCTGTCGAGCGTGGATCGGTTTTGTTTTATTTGGCCAGCCAGCCAGTACCCATATCGTAGTGTGGCTTCTAATGCTTTCGATGCAGGTATGTGTAGTGTACGGCTTACACTCCCCCCCCCCCCTTCCATTTGGACCCCTTGTGTGCGCGCTTTACAAAGTACGAGAATGTAGCGATGGGTGAAATTTGGACAACATATTTTCTCGCATCGTGGCGAATTCCGCCGCACGTCCTCCAAAAGGGTGATGCGTGTGTGTGTGGGGGTTTTTGTGTGCGATTTGTTGCTGCAAAAGGTGCCAAGTGGTTGGAATGCTTACCATTGCAAGCGAGCAATAATACGAGCCATTGGCGGGCCAACGATACGGTACACACACCGGGGTTTGCAATTAAAATTCGACCAGAAAGGTGTAAACATGGTAGGCTTTGGCTTTTTTAGGCAATTCGAGCGCTTGTTTAGCGGTGGTGTTTTGTGCAGTGCTTCGATATGCTCTGTGCTCCAGTGTGTGTGTGTGTGTCTGTGTGTGCTCTTGTGTATGTGTATCTGCAGGGTTTGTAGTTTTTGACAGATTGATATCGCACGGTTGTTGGTTTGCGGTGGTAAGTGAATTAATGTACAACTTTATTTAGAATTTCAGATTCAGATCAGTCGACAGACAGTTGGATGAGGTGAAGTAGAACGAAACAGGAAGAAGCATGTTTCTCGCAGAGTGTGAAGAACGAAAGATGACATGATTATCACATTGCTTTAGTTTACGGCTGTAAGAGAATTAGCGAATTTAAGTTCATTCGCCCTAGATCAGCTGTTTGTCAAAGTTTTTGGGTAAGTACTTGTGAAACATAAGATGAAGGTCTTCTCCCAATAACGAATAGGGAACTAACGGGAGATTATGATGTTTTGTTAAATCCAATGCTAGATCAGTTGAACTGATAATCAAATCTCAACCTTTACTGGTGTTGTTGGATGTATGAGTCTCACTCAAGTATTATCTCAATGCAATGGAATTGTTCTTCAAGATCCGAGAGTCAGACTTCAAAGAAATCTTCTACGAGTAAACCAACCAATCTTGGTACGGATATCCTTAGTCAACGACTTTACAAATGTTTTTGAAAGAGTCTAAAAGGGATATTGAAATTTACTCATGAGGATATTGGCCCACATTTGACTGTTCTCTTATGGCGGCTTTGAGACTCGTCAGGCTTGTGTTGTACCATAAGAAATGTCTCAGACGATCAGTGATACTATTTCAGACTGACAGAACACTTCTTCGTTTGCACAACAACCGTTGTCGGGCAAGGTATGCCTTTACCACTACTAGTGGACTTGGTTTTCGGTAACTTACTGACTACTTGGCAGGATAGTAAGTCCTGCGTATTGGCACATTATCGGGCCGGTCTGTTGGTACAGTCGTCAACTCGTACGGCTTAACAACACGCCCGTCATGGGTTCAAGCCCCGAATAGACCGTGCCCCCGTACGTAGGACTGACTATCCTGCTATGGTAACAATAGTCACTGAAAGCCAAGCTCACTTCACTAGTGGGTTCAAGCAGGCCTTGACCGTCAGCGGTTGTTGTGCCAAACAAGAAGAAGAGAAGAAGATTGGCACATTTATCCATGCGTGGTTTGAGCCCATGACGAGAATGCTGTTAAATCGTGCGACAAAAACGTCCGTTTAGTATTTGTTTGTTTGATAGCATTGAAGTTAACGGTAGGGTCCTCACGGCCCTAATCATCGTACAATTTTCTTAATAATTTTATTTTCTTATTAACTACAATAAGTACAACTTATAATGACTGCACTGCAGTTGTTCTTATTCTTCTAAACGCTGACCAGTTTGCTAAGAAATTTGAATACATTGGAATTGCCCGAACCAAGAACGAACGAGTTGCACGCAAACCTGGAGAAATTCTTTTTGATTCGTACTCTGAGTGACGTACATATTGCCTCAACAGCTGTACCCATCAATTAATTAATAAAAGTATTCCTCTTATTCACACACCGCCAAGGCGCCAGCGGTCAGCATGCGGTCGGCATTCTCCGTTTGATGCTGTGGCCAATGCTGACAAGAAAATTTATTCAAAAACCCGCGGGATGAGAGTATTTATGGGCCTTCCAACTATCAGGCTGCGTCCAATTTGCATTCATATTAGATACGGCGATAAGACCGGTTGCCGAGATGCGAGATCGTCAGAACCGAGTCACCAAACATCTCAACTCGGCTGACGCTAATTAGTGTGTGAATGATGCATCTTGGCCGTCTTCTCCGTTGTCTTTAGCGACACATCATCTGGGCGCCAAACATAGTGTTGTGCGTTAAAAACCAACCCCCGAACGGTTACGGTGGTTAACGGTGGTGTCCGGACGGGCGGTAAACGGACCATTTAAAAATTAAAGATGTGAAGGGACGACCCGCGCCGAGGCCCTGATCAATGGGAAAATAGTGTGTGTGTGTTTGTGCTGGGAGACCATCTGCTGTTGATAGCGCGTTTGTATTATTGTCCCATCCGGCACACCTACGCGCTACGCCTTCCAACGAGATGTACGGGCAAGCAACGGGTGTCGTTGTTCGATCGAAATTGTGTCCCCTCGTTGTTGCACGGGCACGGCGGATGGCGGATTGCCATCGAGACCCATTCGGGTTGACAATATTTTATTTTCGATTTTCCTTTGTTCTCCCAGTGTTTGATGGTATTATCGCGCGCACGAGATCATGATAATTTTATTATTAACGATTTAAATGGCTCGGTGTGAGCTGTGTGTGTGTGTGTGTGCCGAGTTCCGGTCGTCCTTCTCGGGCGGCTATGGGTCGTTCGCCAAACCAAACTCGTACTTTCGACGAGTCCCAACGGCTTCACAACATCACCAGATGGTGCTATATGGGTACACGAAACGAGTTTCTTCTCGAGCTGCTGTCTCTTTCTTGTCTGCTTAGTATGCGGCTTACACAAACACAAAAGGGCTTGCGTCCAAAGGGCTCATAACGAACGTCCCCGTTGGAACGCGCGCGCGCCCCGCGCTGGCATGAATTTTCCCACCGAAAAACAACGCAGATTCTGCGGCCAGCGACATAATTGAGTTTATCGGTAGCGCGTGATCTGCAGACCGCATCGGGGCAGGGTCTGGGTTTTTGCATCGGTCTCGGGAGTGTAAAAACGGGGCAATTTAAACAAATCCAGCCAGGGTGGTAAATGGTATTTTTGGAGTGGCCTGCAACTTTACGATTTGCATGCGAAGAGTGTGCCTTTGTACGGTAAGACGTGGCCCTCGGTTCCCACTGGAGGGTCCCTGTATATGCACAACCCAGGTCGGTATATGCATAGGGCCAGTGCAGTCAGTGCAGTCAGACGGTGGTGAGCGATATTTATTTCCTTAATTAGTTTCTTGTTTCTTGCTGCGCACCTGGGAAACCTTTGTGGTGTGAAAAACGCAGCTCATACGCGGGAGGTCCCCAGGCACGATTCATTCATACGATGGTTTGGGATCGATTCGATCGTTTCATATCGGTTGCATCGGTTTCACGGTTGGTGTTGCAAAGAGCAGGGATCATACTGTACACAGCACAGGGCTCGGCTTTCGGATAGCATAACGAGCGACTGGACACACTTGCGGACGCTCACTGACCGGGGGATCCTGCTGCTAAGAGTATGGTTTTGGTGAATTGCGTCCCATCGTTCGAAGCCCACGAGGTGATAATGTTCGGTTTCGTGGTGGCTTTGCTACAGCTTCGGCCCTATACAACCCTCCGCAGTGAGGGCAGCTTCTCGGACGCTCTCGGACAGTATCGAGAAAAGCGTGAATCAAGCGTTAATTGCCCAAACGGTGGTAAGCAGCAGCAGCAGCAGATAATAGCACGCGATCGATCCCGCGAATGCAGCCTAGCGGCGGTAGATGAGGACGTACCTGGTCGTACTTCTGTCGTGTGCGGTTTTTGCTTGGAGGATGATGGTTGGGGAGAATTCTTTTTTTTTATCATTCTTCCGTTGCACTTCTTCAAAATGGAAAAGTAAAAGGGAAAAGCTGGCTGTGTTGCGAGTGTAAAACTACCATTGATGCAACTTTCTTGGCTAAGAGCCCATTCGGAATGACCCTGGGAGCCAGGGACGAGCCAATTGCCAATCCACCGAACCTTAGAACCTTAGCCGAGCGCTTCTGGAGTGTCTGGCTCGAGGGAGCTCATGGGGCTGTTGCGGGAGTCGTGCGGGAAACAGTTGGCACTTTATTTATTTTTATTACATCGGTTATTTCCTGACACAGGTAATGGGTGTCGGTGGCGATTGCTTTGCCACCATGCTCCGCGTGCAGCATACGGGGACGCGCGAACACACATACACACCTCGGACAATCATCATTCGCAGTGGCGAAGGCGAAAAACGTGAGAATCTGGACACTTTGGGTGTATCGGCAAGCATGAATGGGGCACGTACATCCAGGTGGAAGGCGTAAGGAACGATTCTGTGGACCAAGAAGCGTATAGAACGGAAATGCTGGCCACGGGATGGTGTTGTTTGAAGCCGTTTATAATTATTCGCGTTGTACATTTTCAATAATGAGGCTTCTGGAGATAAGATACAGACCATTTTACCTTAATTTTATCGGCAAAATACAGCAAGAAAAGGCACTAACGACGCGATCTTATATATTGCCGTGCGTATACATGCTGGAAGTTTAAAATTCCACATAAAACCACTTTTCAAAATGGTGTCATTTCTATGCAAGCTTTCAAAAACACACACTCTACCTAATGTTTGAAGGGAAGCGCTCTCTTCTCTCTCTCTCTCTCTCTCTCTCTCTCTCTCTCTCTATGTATATACGACCGTTTTGCAAAGCTTTCTTCCGACTATTCAGACAATGCAGACAATTGAATCGTCACCAACACTTGCACAGCATGGGTTTTATGATTTATGTTATTATCCTGCCGTATGTGTGCCCCTCTCCGATCCCTTCCTTATCATGCAGTTTCGTTGTCTATGTGTGTGTGTGTGTAAAAGGATATCCCCGCGTGGATGCGGACCTGGTGGGAGCAAAACCTTATCGTAAACACGCTCCGCTCCAAACATGTATTGTGGACTTGCGCATTGAAGTAGAAAGCGGTACACATACAAACGCGTGCAGTCACGGGGCCGCTTTGGGGTGGTTGGTTGGGGGTGGAAAAATCAGGCTACCACTTGGAATGCTGTTTGTGTGGCAGGTGCTTTGGCCGGCTCGGATGGGCGCTGGTGGGCAAGAATGGGGCGCAAATTTTAAATGCGTTAGGCATTGTCGTTTGGAAAATGGAGAAAATGCCATCGACATGTGGAATAGGGGAGGGGGGGGGAGGAAGGGGAAGGGAAGCAAGGTAAATAGGGCCGTCAGTGGAGCGAGCATTTTTCATCCTTCCATTCGTTACTGCTGCTTATGTATTCTTATGTTACTAGGAGGACCTGGTGGAGCGTTTTCTGCTTCTGCTGCTGCTGCCAAGATGACTGTTTTTGAAATGAATTTATGCTCAATGCATGCGGGAAACCTTTTGCATGGTGAGTGGAACGGGTTTCCCTGCTCCACTTGAAATTCACTTCGTTTGGGGCTGCCAGGGACGCTTTTGCCCGGCTACTCCCGAAGGCGAAGAGTTATGTGACGGAAAAGCTTCTCGTAATGTGCATTTCTCGAGTCGATTGATGGTGCAGAATATCGACCCGATAGGACGCTAGAAGGTGTAGTTGGAGCCCTAGAGGACGCTGGTTTGATAACGAATGGAATTGGCATATGAATGTGGTTGTGTGGGAGCAAGCGCACCATCAGTACGGGCATGCATATTCTAGATGAAGGCGCTCCTTCACTGCTGCTGCTGCTGCTGCTGCCGACTTTATATTCATGTATTCCAGCATTTCAGTATTCCTTTGCAAGTAGAGCGTCGAGCAAGTGGGAACTGTGAGGACCTTTCTTCATCGTCCAAACCAACCACTAGCGGCCCACGTTCTTTCTCCTGCCCGTTATCATCTTTAAAGGCTAGATTGTGGGTGGACGAGAGAGTATTTTATTATTCTTTATTATATTCTTCGCTCTAATGCTCGTTTGGCGTCCACGACCACCCCTCCCGCTTCACCCACACTTCTTATCGCGCTCGGACAATCTATGGACGGGATTTTCCAAACGGTTTTTCGTCGGTCCGTTTCGTTTCGACTCCAGATCTCGTGCATCTCGCTCGGCTGCTTCGTGCTGTTTCGCCCGCATGAAAACTTCGTCATAGCTCTGACGCCTGTATAATCGGGAACGTTGATCCTCCCGTGTGCACATGTGGTCGTGTGGCAGGGAGAACAAGAGAACGACAGGCCGGATAGGCCATTGATAGCAGCGAGTGACGGTTTTTTGTGCTGTTGGAGGATGGAGTGAAAGCAGCGACACATTATGGTGCTTGTTGTGTGGCCGGGTGGATATTTTTATGTCTCAAAAAACTCCCTCCCCCCACTGTGGCCGAAAACTTTGGCATGATCTCAGCTCACTCTCCAACTCCGCCAGAGGTTTCGGTTCAACTACATTCAAAAGAGAGTGTTTGATAAGCGGTGGAAATGTTGGGAAATGGCAGAAAGAAACACACACAGGTACGTATGTACGCACACAGAGGCCACAAGGTTCTTATCATGTGCGGGCGTGAGCGTAGAGAATGTGAATTTTACAAAAAGGGAGGCGTTAGCAGCAGTTTATTTTACCTTTTTTTAGCCGTACTTTTATCCGCTTTACCGCTTTCTGCGTCAAAGGACCTAAGCACCCCGAGATAAGGCTACTATCGGCCCGGGCCCAGTGAAAAAAGGTTCTCTTTCGCTCTTTGTTTGAATTTTGAATGCTTGAGGAATATGATTTTTTCACGCCCACTTCGAAGTGCTTGTGCACGCCTGGGTGGGTGGTGGTTCAATTTCACGTGAGAGTGTGCTTGCAACCGTGTGCTGCCTTACTTCGTTCGTTGGTTCCATTGGCTTTGGATGGGTGTAGAAACTCCTGGAAACGATGGTGCCTTTTGCATCATTCATCGGCGAAGATGGACGACCGGACCCCCAGAGCAAGTAGCTTCCCGGTTTTATTCCGAGATCAAAATGCAATCAACATTATCGTTTGACCGGTGAATTCATTTAATCAAACGGATCTCATTCGCACACCATCCACTTACTGCTGTGCACTCGCACACTGCGAGGTGTAGGGCTTTGATGGCGCCTTTTGCCTGTTTTGCCGGAAAGCGTGGTAAACATGGAAGGAAGAACAAACGGATGAGGAAGTTGTATGCTACAGTGTGTGACTAGCGTGGTGTACGCACCACGATTAGAAATGGTTAGTATCGACATAATCGTAAACACGATTAGCCATAATGCTCCACTTCTTATGAGGCTTTAATGCTACGATACCTGGAAGGACTGCGGAGGGCCATGGTAGACTTTGGGGCAAGTGGGAGGTTCTGAAAGGAATTTAAAAGAAGTTCGTTACAATATTTTACTTGATTGCTTTTATAGACGCTTCTTGCAACTAGCTTGAACAAACATTCTAAGAAGAAAGCTTGAAGTGTATCCAAAGTCCTAGGTTCGTTATTTTGATGACTTCCAGGACTTGAGACGAGGTCAACAGGTGCTCCCATCACAATATGTCAATTAACGTCCATCCCATACACACTGGGTACATTTGGTTACTTTCGTCGGACAGGAGGCCTTCTTCCGTCAGAAGACATATACATATCATTCCAATGCTCCAATCATTCCAAGTCCACCACCACCGCCAGCACTCAATGAAGTCTCATCTGACACTTGGTAAACTTTGCCGAAAACGTCACTTTTAACCTTTGCTCCGGCCATCATTAGCCACCTGTCGATAGCGTCTTGCAGCATTAGTTGTCAGTAGTTTGCCACAATCCCTGAAGATGATATGCTGCAAGATGTTTGGACACTTGCCGCTGCCGGCCCTCCAACCATTGCAGATCCTTCAAATCGTCACACTCGTCAGGTCAGGAAACTGTCAGACAAATGGTGACCACCTACGGGGTGCCGTCTAACCGCTAGTTATGCTTGCGTTTTGTCGGACGTTTTTTGGTGAGTGCCTGCCCCCTCCCGGAACTACACTTCCGATTCGAATCAGTCTCGCGGGTATATCGCTAAAAGTGTGTTTGTACGAATAAGCGGCAGAAAGTGTGTTGTGATACTTGTCTTCCTGTTGCCTGCCTTGCCCAACAACATCAGCTCAATGAGTTCGAAGTGGACAGGCACAAAAGACGCTGCTGGAGGGGGGTAGTGGAGTAGCCAGAGCGCCGGAGTAGTAATAGTAGTCGGTCGTAGTATTAGAAGTTAGTGGCAGATGAATGAACGAACTCTCTCCCTTCCGCCACACTCTTCGCGCGGAGAAGGCCTGCCTTGGGATGAGTCCTTTTTGGTCGTCGTGTTCAGCACCGCGAATCTTACGCGCTCATCTTGCGCTTGCCTGCTTGTTTTTCGGCTGCAAGGATAAACGCGTGGCAGTGGGCAGAGTGGGCCCACAAATGAGCCACAGAAAAGCAGACACACACACGCACGTACACGCACACAAGCCAGCCGTAGTAGAGACGGACTCGCAGCGCTCGCCGCAACACAAACTAATAAAAGTAATAAAACTGTTCTTGGTTCGCCCTGCTTGCCCAGCGTTCGCTCTGTTCGCTTCGGTGCAAAGCTGACCGGACGGAGGCACGGAATTATAGGTCAATGGCGTTGACCGGATCGATAAAGCATTGCAGCAGCAGCCTTGCTGACACGTTCCTCCCGTTTGGTTGATGGGCACAATGGCCTCGTCGTGGTGGATTTTTTTTCTTCTGGTGCCCACCGAAACGTGTAGCTTTAATTTGGATGCCTTTGAAGGAGAAGGTGCAGCCTATGGGCCAGGTAAAGGTTTTTCT